>NC_079166.1:86847347-86852347 GCF_947568905.1 Ostrea edulis | reverse complement strand
CTGTGTTTCATCTATCATTCAACGTTTTAGTTCAGTAGTTAAGAAACCACTTTAAATGAAAGTAGATGGTTGAGGGGCACACGTACATGTACATGTGTTTACAAATATCCTTGACAATTGCGAGGCGAAATTAATGTCTTGCTAAGAAAAAACAGTTCATTCTTCAAAACATTTCCATGTATTTGGATATCTCACACGCAGAATGTCCAGTCTTGTATATATCCTTGCTTTATATCTCATATTGTGAGAACAGAGAAAAGTCGGGCAGAAGAGGGGCACCTTATAATACCCCATAAAGATGCAGAAGAAAGTTTGTGTGACTGTATGCTACACCGGTATTGAGTTTATTTCATGATTTTTAGACCTCTAATAAACGTAAACTTTTCATTATAATACAACATAAAGCACAATTTTGAAATTGTAAACAAAGGGCGGCCATTTTGAACTTAGGGTCGCAGGGACGCTATTTAAAAAAATCCTATGATATAGAAAAACGATGCAGAAATTTAACACATGCATGATTTTTTAAATTCAGACGTTTGTGAAACAATTTACACGCAAAATAAATTATATATCTATAAAAGTATGTTTTCCCAGAAATCCTCTCCTGATCGCTGATTGGTTGTAATTTTCGGCAGGCAAAATTTATTGTTGTTTGTGAGAAAAAACCTAGCGTGACTCAAATGGAACCATGTCATGTTTTGATTGAATAGAAGATCCAAAGATTTTTCTGAGAATAGGACACGTCTACTGTTGTTGGGCATCATTCAGGTATGTCTTTTAGAGGGTATTGAGTAAAAATTTCTGGAACTTTTTAAAACAATCTTCCATTATGCATCCTCACTGAATATTTTAGTATGAGTATGTCCATAGCCAATACTGGCAATTGCCGTCTACATTTAAACGATTTTTGACGGGATATCATGTTATCTCTGACTATACAAATTTTCCTTTTCTCATAAAAGAACAATGATATTTAATATTCATTTCATAATCACAACAGAACACATCAAAACATGCTTGATATTCACCTTTTAGAATTTTAAATACAAAAAAAATTAAAAAATATCCTGTCCCGATTCGGAAACAGAACGTTATCTAACCTATTCTTTCTCTCTATATATCATTATAGTTATTTCCGATGTTGACTTGATACATTTTCATTGACGATGTTGCGGATTCATCATTGCATTTGCATGGGGTAGTGCATATGTTGTGTGTGGCCTTCTAAACGATAAATCTATGGATTAAAGGATGAATAGGTCGATGCAGTGAAACTTCTCTAAACCGGCCGGCTCTCGGACCGGAAAAAACGGCCGGTTTAGAGGGATGGCCAGTATACCGAGAATTTAGCAATTATAGACATTTTATCTCAATATTCACAAAGTAGGTACTGTTCACTTTGATCTGGTGATCTATGATCAATTATTGGTGGAGATCAAATTAGTCGGCTTGTACCTAAAGATAATTATGAATTACAAGAAATATTCTCGCTTAAATCATCTAATTTTAAACTGAAAATCTATAACAGGATACATAAAGAAAACACAGAGGCCTATTATTGGAATTCCTCTTACCTATAAAAACTCTGTGTACATTCATCGCTTATGTCATTAACAATTTTGTTTAGACGTTTTTCAAAAGTACAGTAGTAAATATGAAATTGTAATTTGAATATTTCTTTGGAATTTTAAGTCTATGGAAACCAAGAAAATTAATCTATCTTTTAATAATTATCATTAACAGTCATGGGTTTGTTCTTTATTAACTACCGCTTATATCCATACGAAAGTATGGTGAAACAATATGGTGTTTGATTCGGTATTCATTCAATAATTTCCTAACTGTTTTTTACATTTTGTACAGATTTTGGAAGGGTCTCTTTGATTAGTTAAGTGTCAATTAACACGCTTGACAGCACAGATAAACAATATAAATTGAAGAGGCCACTAGTGTTTTTCACACCTCCGATCGAAAATTTCATACCTGGCCAGTTGGTCAGTCAATTTGCACACCTGGACGATCTTAATTAACCTTTGGCCAATATTTTCTTTTCTTCAAAAAGTGGCCGGTATGTTAAGGGTAAATTATACATGTTTGTTAACAAATGTACTTTAAAAAGTGGCCAATGTCCGGTTTTCAGGGGTGGGCGGTTTTGTAAGACTTTCTTTGTAAGGAAATGTTAAAATTTCTGCCGGGACTTTGAAAATCGGCCGATATTCAGGGAGAACCGGTATTCTGAGGGGTCGGTTTGGAGAAGTTTCACTGTATTCATTCTAATGATAAGGAAATACGAAATGCAAGGACAACCTCCAAGCATGCAGTATGCCTTATACAAACAATGATGGGATGTTCCAGTAAGTGGTGAAAGGTTTTACATATAACGTTTGATTTTGTTTTGTGATTACAAGGTCCTTATATAGATCTAGTTTATGTGAAATTTGAAATGGTTTTGCATTGTAGTCTTTGAGAAATTTAGTGGGGGGGGGGTTATTACGTATAATACTGTATACAGTAATGTATGCAGGGACCAAATGATATTACGACTATTGCACATTAGCCATACAAATATCTACAAACTATTTCCAGTTAACCATCCGAATTTTTTAGTCCTAGAAATAGTTTCTATTCACAATTATGGTGCAGCATCAAATTAAATCCCTCAGCATTAGAAGTGAAAGGCACCTGTAGGTGTTTTAGGCATGGTATTAAAACCAAAGGCCCCATATCACGGTAGGTATTGGCACGATAAAGAACCCTCACTGCTACACAGCTAAGTTAAGGCTAATCAGTAATCCCCCCAAAAGTCTCAGTGCTGTACATAAATGTACCTTCAAGTTGAGCAATGCACTTCACACCATACAATGTCACAATGAAAAAGTAAGTCACAACGCACAGGGCTATATATTCATATCATCGGGAAAATGTTGCAATATTTTAGCTGTATTGACCAAGGCTATCAAGTTTTAAGCTGCATGCAAATTTGTTTAAAATTTTCTGTCATATGATATATTTTTCTCTTTGGTATTGTAACAATTTCAAATTTTCAGTATAGAACATGTGCAAAGATATTATTCATATGATTGATTGATTGATGTTTTCCGCCACACTCAACAATTTTTCAGTTATATGGTGGCGCCCAGTTTTTATTGGTGGAAGAGAGAACCCAGATACAATGTACCTGGGAAGAGACCATCGACCTTCCGAAAGTAAACTGGGAAACTTTCTCACTTAACGGTATGAGCTTGATTGGAACCCTCGCCAACAGAGGTGAGAGGCCGCATGATTTTGAGCTCGATGCTCTAACCACTCGGCCACGGAGGCCCCTTATTATTCATATGATATTATGACGTTGAAATCACCCGTAATCTATACATATAGTTTATATTAATCCGAAATATTTGACGTTTTCCTGGCTTTTGATATATGCTGTGCCAGGAAAACGTCAGAACCGGCACCATTACATAAACTGGAATCGTTTTATTGATTAATTATGAGTTTAACATTGAATTCGACTCCAAAGTATTTAAAATCGGCCCGAGAATGCCGCCTCCAAAAGGAGGCGGTGTATTTCCAGTTTACGTAATGGAGCCGGTTCTGACGTTTTCCTGGCACGGTAAATATGAAAATCATAAAAAAGCCAGAAAAACATCTGATACTTTGGACTAAGTGTGTGTATGCTCATTGTATGTAAATAATGCAAAGGTTCAAGGACATCTGCTAAATTACTATAATATTAAAAAGTATTTCACCCCTCCCTCTACATAATAGAGACCCACTTTATTAGATACAATAGAGAAAAGAACAACATTCAGATTTTATAAACTGTATTAATTTTACTTGTAATATTAACATAAATTAAGTGTCCATTTTCATCATTTCAGGGGGAAAAAAGTTTTGTTTGTAGCAAGTGTCATTCACTTCAATGCAGTCTTCAATACAGTTCCACATTTTTTGACATACTGCAGTTCAATTTTTATTTGTCCCACAATACAATAAAATTACTCTGTTGTTTCAGTCAGGTCTATAAAATTAGACATTTTTCATCTTATTAAAATAAAGGCTTTAAGGGGGTACTCTACAGAATGATAATGGCTGTCTTTTTAAACCATGTATGGAAATATAAATATTAGCAATATATGTCTTCTCCTTTTGGTTTTCATTGCCTAGCTGAGTAACTTAGTGGGTTAGCACGTCGACTGCTGTGCTGTACATCACGGGTAGGAATTTGGCAGGGGTTTTAATTTTTTTTTCCTCGATTACTTTTTACTAAAACAGCATTTTTTGACTAAAGAAAGTAAATTTAAAAGTTTTCAATTTCAAAATGTACATATCCTCCATTTTCATCCTCATCAATTTTCTCTGGTGTAGCATTCCTTCTTAATTGACACCCATCTGTTGACAAAATAACTTTTGTCATCAATGTCTTTTCTCATAAAAATAAAATCCACCACCCAACCTACATTTTTTTTGTGACCCTGAATATTAATTAATCTACTCACTTGCTATTGTCTAACTAACTGATGAATTTAGGTACTCGAATGCATTGAGTTAGACCACTAGAAAGGTAGTAGTTCTGAAATCTAACACATAAACTGGTGTATAGTCATAATGATCTTGGTGGCCTCTAGTCAAATAATGTGTCCTGTATTATATAATTTTCTTTGAAATTGTCAGATGTCTGCTAGATTTTATGTAATCATGTGCATATAAATAAACACATATGCATTTATAAACAATGTCACATGTGCACAAAATAAATCTAATTAAAATCACTGTACCAAAAACACTACCAGCAATAAAATTTGCTATTTTAGAATCCTGACATGATCTTGTACATGTAAATACATGCAGTGGTGGATCAAGGATTTGTAAAAGGGGGGATAGGGCTCCAGGGTTCTGAGGCTTTTTAGGTAACTTATTCTAGTTTAATATAAATACATGTACAACATAACATAATTATTATATGATAATAAGTAATGGATTTGCTTATCTTCATG
>NC_079166.1:86722347-86844847 GCF_947568905.1 Ostrea edulis | reverse complement strand
TCCTTGTTTTTATTACTTTTCTCTAGCTTTAAATTCTAGGAACATCAAACATTTGCTAAACATTGACTTACTTAAAAAAAAATTGTTATTGCTATTCTTAGTTACTAAATCGAAAGATACAGAGACACAAAACATTTATTCATGAATTCACTTTAAAAAAAATCCATTGAGATATCAATGGAAGGGATCTGAAGACCCTTAAACCTGGTTATTGCCCTTGAATGTCTGCAGTTTTTTTGTTTGAGCGCTAGCTCTTCTAAAATCTAGTAGATATTTTGTGACCTTGAATTCTTGTCAACTCCAGTTACCATCCCTTTAATTTTATGTTTTGACTTGAATATCTTTGATACTATGACAGTTTAGGTTTTCTTAATTCTGGTTCTTACTCTTTCGATCTTGAATTTAGGGTCAACGGTCAAGGCCATACATATATTTTCTAATGTTTGCATTTTTCAAACAAATTGAGCATTTTTAAGTCAAAGTCACCTCTCTTTTACAAAGCACTATGATACGATCTCTTAGAGGTTGTGTTTAGTCCCCTACCGACAAAATGGAAGGGGATTTTAGGTTTGCACTCCGTCCGTCTGTCTGTCAGATCAGTTTTAAGCACTTTTTTCTCTGTTCTTACAGATATACATTTGATATTTAGTACATTGCTTTGCCATAACAAGTTACAAATCTAGTTTGAATTTTATCTCAGTCCGTTGTACATCAAACTTGGTGCTCAAGTACATTGTAAGGAGTAGGTGACCTCCATTGATTTTGATGTAGCATGGTCAAAGATCAAGTGTCAAACTGGACACAGGAATATACTGTCTGCTCAATATCTTGAGAATCCTTTGTTTGACAGACATCAAACTTAGTACACCGGTACATCCTAAAATGTAGATGACCCTTAGTGATTTTGAGGTCACATGGTCAAAGGTCAAACTGGACATAGGAAGATACTGACCACTCAATATCTTGAGAACTCTTTGCTTGACAGACATCAAACTTGGTACATTGGTACATCTTAAGAAGTAGATGGCCCTTAATGATCTTGAGGTTACATGGTCAAAGGTCAAACTGGACATAGGAAGATACTGACCATTCGATATCTTGAGAACTCTTTGCTTGACAGACATCAAACTTGATACACTGGTACATCTTAAGAAGTAGATGACCTGTAGTGATTTCGAAATCACATGGTCAAAGGTCAAACTGGAAATAGGAAGATACTGACCACTCAATATATTGAGAACCCTTTTCTTGACAGACATCAAACCTGCTACACTGGTACATCTTATGATAAATGACGCTTAGTGATTTTGAGGTCACATGGTCAAAGGTCAAACTGGACATACGGAGGTACTGTCCACCCAATATCTCGACAACCCTTTGCTTGACAGACATCAAACTTGATACACTGGTACATCTTAAGAAGTAGATGACTCCAAGGGATTTTGAGGTCACATGGTCAAAGGTCAAACTGGACATAGGGAGATACTGACCACTCAATATCTTAAAAACTCTTTGCTTGACAGACATCAAACTTGTTACACTGGTACATCTTAAGAGGTAAATGACCTTTAGTGATTTTGAGGTCACATGATCAAAGGTCAAACTGGATATAGAAAATACTGACCACTCAATATCTTGAGAACTCTTTGCTTGACAGACATTAAATTTGACACACTGGTACAGCATAAGGAGAAGATGACCCCTAATGATTTTGAGGTCACAAGGTCAAAGGTCAAGGGTTAAACTGGACATAGTAATATATTGTCTCCTATACTTTAAGAATTATTTGATTGATTGACACTAAACTTGGTACACTGGCAAAGGATAAGGAGAAGATGACCCATATTGACTTTTAGGTCACATGGTCAATCCACTCCTGACACAGGAAGATATTTTCTTCTCAATATTTTGAATTAGTGATACTACTATAAAATTAGATGATGCATGTGTATAACCCTTTTCAATTTTGCACCATGGGGGCATATATGTTTTACAAACATCTCTTGTTTGGATTTGAATTAATAGTTTTGAAATTTATGTTGCCGATACAATTTTGGATTCTGTACACATTGATGTTTGGGGAACATCTGTAAAGATCCCAATTGAGAATTATATAACAATTTATTTTCATAGAAATTAGGTGTGTGTGAAGGACAGTCAGATATAATATGAAATTTACTGTATAATAAGAAGTGTTAGTACACATGATGTGTTAAACAAGATACTGAGTGCTAGAATGACATTTCTTTGGATTCTATGCAGAAGTATCCTATATACGAATATTGTTAGTATAAGTTCACCATCAGTATCGTTATAATTCATTGCACATCTTTTTACAGAAACTAAAGAGTCGAAAAGCCCAGCTGGAGAGAGATTCCCATTTCTCGACCAAGGACAAAAAAAAAGATTAAAAGGGTGCTGACTAAGGAGGCAACGTATCCAGAAGTAATGGATGGTGAGGAAGCCACCCAGAGGAAGGTCTTACCATTTATATGGGAGTCATCCCTGCTGCGTAATGTTAAGTGCGACCTGGACAGAGAGTATGCTGAATATTTGCAACTTCAATCAAAGAGACAAAAAGTCAAGGCCATTAGAAGTAGAACGGAAATGACTATGACCCCACCACCTAGGAGCATTCAAGAGTGGGCCGTTTCCTCTACTTATAAATGATGCTATTACTGTTAATAGTTATATTTAATTTCCTCATTTCTAGCTCACCTGAGCCAAAGGCTCAAGGTCACAATTAATAATATTATACCGTTATAACCAGTTTTTATGAAATTTTAATAATGCTGTTGAAGGAGAATTGCAATTTTTCGGATGTTTATAATTGATACTGTTTAAGTATGTCTAGCATCTTAAAAAGTGCGATGACCTATATATTTAATTTGATAATTTATTAATTTTAACTTTAATAAATTGAAATAAATGCATTTTTGATACTTTTATCAGAGAATATTGCAAGTATTGAGTTACCTTGATATATTTATACAGATTTGTTCTGCTTTAGTACAAGTGTATCAGTATTATTACATCAAGTTCATTTGTGTGAATATGATAATATTTAAGAATGAATAAAACTGTCAAATTGTGTCTTGTATTCTCTGTACAGTAGAAGGTCTTTAAGCATCAAGTTGGAAACTTGATATCAAATGCATGTATGCAGAAACCATTTGCATATCAGTAGCTTATGCATGCGGAAACTTGACGTAAACCATATATAAACCAATATAGTTTATGTATGCGTAAACTTATGATAAACCATATATGCATGTTGATGGTTTACGCCTGCGGAGACTTATGATAAACCATATGTATGTGAATGGTTTATGGCTGCGTAAACTCGCGGAAACTTGAGGTTTCAGCAAGTTTCCGTTGCGGAAACCATATGGATTCGTGGACACCCTAAGTTTCCGGAGTGGGAATCTTGCTGAAACTTGGCAGAAACCTTATGTATACCTAAGTTTCCGCAGTGTTTCCGCAGTGTTTCAGCCTTGCGGAAACTGCATTTTTCATCATGTGATATGACCTTAAAAACGGATGTCCCTTGTCACAGTAGGTGTGACACGTTAAAGAACCCTCACTGCTCAATGGCCGTAAGCGCCGAGCAAAGGCCTAAATTTGAAGCCCTTCACCAGTCTTGGCGACGTCTCCATATGAGTGAAACATTATCGAGCTAGACGTTAAGCAAGATACAATCAATCAATCTAAATTAGAATCAGAATATTATTTCACACAATTATCTCAATCGTTACTATGGAAGACGAATAGTGAACAATCTCATAACTCCTATGGACAATACAAAACAGAGATTTGCTCAAACACCAGATATTGGATCGGGTGCCTAGTAGGAGTAATAATCCCCTGTCGACCGGTCAAACCCGACGTGAGCCCTATGTCCTGATCAGGTAAACGGAATTATCTGTAATCAAAACCAGTGTGCCAAGAACAGTCTAGCAATCAGCATAAAACACGTCAGACAGCATTTGACCTAATGATAGGTTCAATTGGCAAACTAGATCGTTATAACGACCATAGAGTTTGCGAAATGCTGACTTTAAACGTGACTGTTGGAACCCCTGCACCATCAATTTGTTTGTCAGTAGCCTGCTTCGATTTCAAAAAATTGACCATACCCAAAGCAAGCTCTTGTATATTGAATCAGTTGAGATATATAAACACCATATGATGGTGATAATGGAATATTGCCGCGGAAATAGGGAAAGTTGACGATGGAGAAGTTGAAATCACCCCGTTTATCTCAAAGTTCAGTTGTTAGTTTGCCGTTAATATCTACTTTCAATAAAATATCTAATTATGAAGCAGAAGTGGACGACTCTGTGGGGTGAAAAAGAGAAAAAAAATATTTTTCCACGGACATTTTAAACAACCCTCACATTATGAAATCATTTTGTAAAGTTGGAGTGTATGTATTGAAGAGCATATAACCTCCAATGATAGTTTGAATTAGTAGGCTACATTGGAAGACACGGGTTTATAAATTTGTTCGAGAATACTTTTACATTATAATTTTAAAGTAATAATGATATGAAACATTGAGTCAGATCTGATATTCGGTTTATATCCTGATTAACAAAGTTGTGAATGTATATTTTTCTGCCAAATACAGTAGGTGAAAATAACGAACACTTTCATTACTTTTATAAGAAATACAAAATAGAGAGTTTGGCAAAATTGTGCATCTGGACATCTGGGGATAACAGAGGTGGGGTCAGGTTTCAAAGAGGAGTAAGCATCCCCTGTTGACCGATCACACCCGCCGTGAGCCCTATATAAATCACTGGGCTTAGAGAGATCTACATACATGTATATAATTCACAACCTGTATAGATCAGCATCTCTCTCTCTCTCTCTCTCTCTCTCTCTCTCTCTCTCTCTATCTCTCTCTCTCTCTCTCTCTCTCTCTCTCTCTCTCTCTCTCTCTCTCTCTTCATTGGGCTTAATTCTTACCTGTCAGTAGGAAGGCACGTGAGATCTGCTAAGTAGCAACCTGCTTCACGATTTATTTCTAAGCATGCTGGGTCTGTAAGAAAGACAAAATAGACATAAGAACACACTAAAACACACACACACACACACACACACACACACACACACACACACACACACACACACACATACATATATATATATATATATATATATATATACAAACACAGAGGCACATATTGTGGATCATAATATCCATGTAACTAGCAAACATAAATCACAAAGACAATTAAAAGATTTACCAGAATTTATTGACAAACATTTGAAAACAAATATATCAAGAACAGATTACTAAGCCACGGTATGAATGCAATAGTAGCGCCCAAAGCTGCTTTAATACAGAACTGAATTCGATTCTGAGAACGTAATTGGTGCAATCGGCTGTTCATTCCAAAATTAAAGTAATCTGTGATTATTGTTTCATAAGTCTAACTGAATGCTTACCTTTGACTTTCAAGTGAAATAACAACATTTACAGTGTGTTTATACTGAAAAGAAGTATATCGAACTTTATTTCTTGACGTAGGCCTGACCTTCTGATAAAGTTTGTTGTCACCGTCTTTTTGTAATAAACATGTGTAACAACGCTCAATGCTCGCAACGGTAAGTGAGAAAGTTTTCCAGTTTACTTTCGGAAGGTTGGTGGCCTCTTCCCAGGTAGATTGTATCTGGGTTCTCTCTTCCACCAATAAAATCTGGGCGCTACGAGATAACTGAAAAAATTGATTGTGGCGGAAAACATCAATCAATCAACTCAACCAAAATAACATTTTAATGCAGAGTTATTAGAATGCTCAACACAATGAAACATATAGGTTTTAGTGGATTTGGAGTTTGATCATGTGCTTTCTTTGGATCTGAGACACTCTAGTAAGTAAAGCTGTTGAGATTTATTACATTCAATATGGCTCCAAAGAAAAGATACTGTGCTTGTGATTGCTTGGTAGCCCGATGGCATAATGTCGAGGTACTTTCGATTAGGCCCGTCCAGTAGGCGGTTGCGTCTTTGTTGATGATAACAGTGTGGACATCTCTTTGTTTTCTTATCGTAATTTTGAGGTGTTTATTGATCGAAGTGACATTTTTATGGCTGGTAACTTGCATTATATGTCAGTAGGGGCAATATCATTTTAATGTTGCTACATGTATAAAAGAAATTCTAAATAAATATAGAGTAGCAAGTTGTACGCTTTATTTCATGCATCGATATGCATAAACACAGAAAATATGTCATTCAAGCAGCGACAGTCTTTAAACAGTTCGGACCGGAAGTGCCTTATCAAACGGGTGCGTGATAAAACTAATGCGTTATCTCACTTACAATATACACCACATGTATGAGATACACTCGTATATCAAATCCAACTACAAAAGAACACATGTCGCCGCCACTTTTAATGGAACATCTACAGATAAAATTGTTTTTGCCTTTGATAAGTGTTCCTCATGTTTAATATCAAACTTAATCTTCTTGTAATAATAAACCTCATAGTATAAGTTTTTGATTCTTGTTTGATAATTTACGCAAAAGCTGGGGGGTTATGATCAGCTAAAATGCACAGAAACATTCAAATAAACATAGGAAGTTTGTAAAGCTAACAAGAAAACGCGGCTCTTTTTTATAATGTAGAATTATTTTCTTGATACTTGCTAAATTACAATAAGAAACACGTTTGTTTACACTGCTGTTATGTTATGGAAACAGAGCAGCATCAATACTAAGGTCACTAGCTTTAACAGCAAGTTCATCCTGCTTACAAAATGTCGATTGGAAAAACACCGGATTACTCAAAAAGATATATATAATTTTACAACATTATTCGCTCAATCCCATAGTGCTTTCAAATTCAACACTCTTTTGCAGTACGTTGAAGAGGTATAGATGAAATTTCATATTTAGGTTTATCTGGCAAACACGATTGATGTGCAAAATTCAAAGACATTATTTCTCAACTTAGGCCCATAAAATGACTCATAATCATGCTACAAGTTTAGATTTAATGAGACTTCAACGACCTATCACGTGTGTATCGTAAGCAAAAGTCCATACATCCCTACGATACACTAATGGCCCCCCATATGATGAACCACATGCTAAACTTCATCTAGGTGTGTTTGAGATGGTGGTCATTTGCCTATATGGATCCCGTCTTTGGTTCCTTGGTTTAGAAGCAATTTCCAACTTTGTCGGATCCATCTGGTGGAAGTGCCTATTTGCTAAGTTGGACGATAACAGGGGCCTTTCTTTGTATGGACAGTAACTGCTCTCTACCGAGGGTGTCCTTGTCCTAGTCTGGCTGTATTTTGGGATCGTCACCAACACTGGTTTTCAGTGGAGATGTACTGTTCTTTGATTGTTTTCCTGTGAACTGCCATCAAGTTCAAGCAGAAAATTGTCACTGAGGTGAATTCCGTGAGATGATCAAATCTTACTAGGAGGATGGGCATGGTTAGTCTCGACTTCATTTCATCTGATCATCGCTCTGGTAACAGCACATACTAATTATAATCCGTCGTCCTCAATATTGGAAGTGACACTTGAAGTGAGTTTCGCACAAACCACGGTACCTTGTACAACTTTGCCACCAGCTAAAACATACACATACACACACATCACTGGAACTTACCTTATCTTCAATCATGCAGGTTCCTTAGCTTTAATGGATAACTTAAACATTGTGTTGTTTTCGTTCATTAGCTAAGTTTTCATGTCTAATGTATAATTCGCATCGTCGTCTTGATAAAGAGGATTGCCTCGAACATTTTATATTTTACAATGTTCCGGATGTAGGCCTAGTTAAGTCCCTAGCATATTTTTTTTCTTAACGGTCAATCTATTTCGGATATTATTTTTTCCAGTTACAGAGAGAGAGAGAGAGAGAGAGAGAGAGAGAGAGAGAGAGAGAGAGAGAGAGAGAGAGAGAGAGAGAGAGCATTATCCAATAATAAATACTGAGCTTACAGTTGTAGATTTCATCGTTGTTGTAGGACGTTTCAGGACATCCGGTCACAAACGTCGTGCAGTTCTTCACACCTAGGTGCCCACTAGGATAGGCGTACACGCATAAACCTGCACATATATGCATGTTTATAGATATTATCTTTTTCATTTCCATTTCATTTTCAGCATTTTACGCTACATTGAACACATTTTATTTATGTAAAGAAGTTACTTTTTCCTTACAGAATATATTCCAAAGTTTGAACTTTGGATGAATCGAATGGCGGTTTGGTTGTGGCAAAGGAACGGTCATTCCCTAAGTTAACAACCCCAGATTGTTAGCCGTCTGTCAATCAAACATTTAACAATATATCTCAGGTAGAGTGACATCTGCAGCTAGAGCTACCCCAGAGTGGTGTTTTGATAACAAGAACAGCCAGTACCTACAGACATTTTTTTTTAATCTTGTGAAGCTCCGTATTGTAGAGTTTTGATAGCATTGACCTGTCCACAACTACTATTTTCTCATAATTGAATTGTTTTTAAAAAGACCCCTAAACAACGTAATTTCAATATAGTTGTAATTTCCCCACTCTATATACATGTCTTATGAATTAAACAATCAGAAATCAAACAATAATTTGCCCATTAATTTCTAAAACTTGTAACTTATTGAAATAATTTATATTATCAATTTATGATAGTTCTATATTGATAAAAGAAATTATTCATTGCGCCAATGACTGATAGTAAAAGAGAGAAAGGGGGGGTGTAGACTCTGTGTAATCAAGCCATAGGGATACAAGCATTATACAAACACTATGACCATGCAGAACCACTGCAGACGGCCCTGATACCCTTCCTGTGCACATTAAAAGTATACAAAGCACCCTGATCTCTTGGCCAGGTAAATACCAATGACCATAGCTGAGCTCCGCCCACATCCAGTGATCCGTGAAGAAACCGTACGGTATTATTTTTGGGCCTTTGACCTTTATTCAGTATCCAGACTTTCATCAAAATAAATTTATCGTTAACAAAAATACATGTTTACTTGTTTTAGTGGCCAATTATGATGCATTCTATATTATTTATTTAGTGTGAAAAGTAAAACAAAAACACAAACTTCCGTCAGAATTGTCAAACGAGGAACCCATAGTAACAAATTAACATATATGTAGCATATTGTGGAAAGACAAATAAATCACGGAATTACCTTCTTCAAATCTCCCGATGGATCCCTTCAAGCAGAACTCGACCAAGTCTGTCTTATCTTCATTAGGGGCACATTGGTAAAGGTTCCTGCCAATGATGTCTTTTGAACAGTTCAATGTGATTCCAGCCTTCTGCCACGAGTCGCCGTCCCCAGGACAGGACTCCACGGGATACATTTCCACTGACATGTTTCCTAAATGGTATAATGCATAATGAATAGACATAATCGGATTCTAGTATTGTACTCCTGTTAAAATTGCTTTTCATATAGCTAAGAGTCAGCCATACAGCCGCATTTTCTCACACTACTGATGCCGATCTTGAAATACTTCAATTCAACAAACTGAAGCATCATGAAATGCATAAGATCCGATGCCACTTACACGTACACTAACCGTAAGTTATATCTAACATATGTGAACCACTGTATTTTTCATTGAAATGAACAACTAAATATAATAAGAAGTGATTAATCACATAATTCACACAAATTTATGAGTAGGAGAAACAAGGAGCACTTAATCAGATAAACAAAATATTTCTTTGTAAAAATAGTACACAAAGAACAACCAACAATCAGTATGAAATACGACAAACGACAATTAACATAATGACTGTGTATTTGTAAATTTGATCATTATAACAACCAGAGTATTCGAAAACTATTGACTTCAAACGAGATTGTTGAAATTTCTGTAACATCAATTTTTTAAATCAATTCCGGCGATGACCGGAAGTGATGGCGACAAACGAGTGTACTTGGATGCACTGTAGAATTGAGAGAGTTATTATCCCTAAGAAATTCACCTCATTATTTTTCGTCCTTTTTTTAGATTACCCTAGGACAAAATGACTTTTTAAAAACGGAAATCGGAGATATCTCAGGAACGGAGGTTAATTTTAAAAAAAAAAAATGAAAATATCATACATATATAACCTATCATCCCTGAAATTTTCAAGAAAGTCCATTTCAACGTCTCTGAGAAATCGTGTGTACAAGAAAAGGGGAAACTTATAATAATAAACACTACAATCACCATAAGGTCCTCCGTGTGAAACGGGACCTTAATAAGAAGAAAAACTGTAAACACATCCAAACTTTGTTTACGGAACATAAATTTCTTGACGGTGGCTATTTATAGCCACTGTCTTATGCAGCTGCTTTAGTGGGCGACCCTGTATATACACGGGGATCCTCGTGGCGGAAATTTGCAGGCAGAAAATCAAGAAATTTGAGTTGTTTTTACTAAAAAATTAAATGTAAATGATTGCAACGGTTTTTGAAGCATTTTCAATAACATTTGTGTCACATTGTATATACCCAAAAATAATCCCCAATTACTGATGAGCTTTCTTTCTGCCGACGATGAATGCAATATTTAACATGATTTAGTTAGTGAAACTGAGTAAGTAGACATACTTGAAATAAAAGTATGTGCGTGGACAGTTAAAAATCGGTCAACGATGTCAAGACAATTCCTTTGTGCTTGTATCAATTTACAGGTGGTTGCCATATGGGAAGCTTTGTTGTTTTTCTTAGATCTTTTCATAAAGATTCACAAAGATTAACTACATTTCATTTAAACAGGTGGGGAATTCCACTCATTTCATACCGATTGTTAAGCCGTTCTTGGTGCACTGATTTTGACTGCGGGTAACTCCGTTTACCTGATCAGGATATAGGGCTCACGGCGGGTGTGACCGGTCAACAGGGGATGCTTACTCCTCCTAGGCACCTGATCCCACCTCTGGTGTGTCCAGGGGTCCGTGTTTGCCCAACTATCTATTTTATATTGCTTATAGGAGTTATGAGATTGATCACTGTTCGTTATCTTCACCTTACATATAATAGCTACTACACATCATCGTTATAGATCTGACGTTGTATAGGTATTTTGTAATTTATAGTGTTTCTTCTGTTGTATTTCTACCAGAAAATGACTTTAAGATAGTTTGCGGTCTAATTCTTGTTCACTTTCTGCATTGTTTTTATTCATGTTGTTTTCCGCCTAGTGTGAAACGGTTCCTAAAATACATTCTCTCGATGCTAAAAGTGTCCATCCTCTAACTATTCTTCCCGCAATTAGTGAAAATTGTTTTTTTTTAATTTGCAGATTTTTTGTAATCTTTACATCCTCCCCGATCGAGTTAACTCTAAACATCTTTTTGATAACTCTCAACATTCTATTTGTTTGAAAATTAGCGATTGAGAATTACAAAACTTCGGAAAATTACTGAAAAACGCAATGCATGAAAGTATCTAAACACATGTTTAAGACCTTGATTGATTTTAAAGATTACATGACTGTATACCATTTGAAGATAAGGACAACAAATGATTTAGAAATGAGAGAAAATAATATAAAAAAGTAGGAAGTCAGGAACATACACGACTAAAATAAAATATACATTGAGTTGAAATAGCTTGATAACTTCAACATTTCATTACGTATTTGAAGATAACGATAACAAATGATTTTGAAATGAGAGAAAATGATATCAAAACAATCAGATAGAAATGCAAGAAATCAGGAATATACATGACTAAAATACAATATACTCTGAGTCAAAATATTCAACATAAATTACACATCCATATGCCTGTTTTGAAGTTAAAAGAGTTTAAAGTAACTAAATAGTAGTGTTGTTACTGAAATATATAGTATTGAGTTATTTTCATGGCATTCGATTTTTGGTGACAAACATTTGACCCATTTACAGGTTAAATGATATACAATCCTCTATTTTACAAGGTAATCGTTCTAAAAGTTCTGATATACATATTCTTTTAAGATCAAAAGGAAAACAATTCATGGATATGAATTTCATGTTCCTTTTATTTTGTCATGAAAAAAGAATTTGCTCATTTACAAGGCATAATCTTAATTCAATTTTGGGAACTGCATTTCTAAATTATATGTACATGTTTATTCTTTTGGATTAAATAAACGCTATTGTTTTACCATTACTGAATTAATATTACAAAATGTAATAATAGTAACAATCTATATGACTATAAATAACCACTCTAAGTCCCATGGGGATCCGGGATTAAAATAGGCCCTCAGTACCCCTTGCTTGTCGTAAGGGACGACTAAATGGGGCGGTTCTTCCTATGATACCGCAAAAACTGAGGTCCCGTGTCACAGCAGATGTGGCACGATAAAGATCCCTCTCTGCTCAACGGCCATAAGCGCCGAGCATAGGCCTAAATTTTGCAACCCTTCACCGGCAGTGGTGACATCTCCATATGAGTGAAATATTCTCGAGAGGGACGTTAAACAATATTCAATCAATCAACCATTAATACTTGCTCATGTAGGCGG
The DNA here is from genome assembly GCF_947568905.1 of Ostrea edulis. NCBI lineage: Eukaryota > Metazoa > Mollusca > Bivalvia > Ostreida > Ostreidae > Ostrea > Ostrea edulis. The sequence continues at coordinate 86,832,355 of NC_079166.1, read as the reverse complement.
TTACTCTTTTAAGGTCACCTTAGTTAAACTTTTCCCAATACACTATATTTACTGTTAGTACTGTGATTTCATTACCTGCTGGTGTAGCAATAACCTGTTTTGTTAGATTTATTTGATCATATTTCATTAATTATTAGGGATTTCTTCCTATCAAAATTGTTGATATGATTGATTGCTTGATATTTTCCGCCACACTCAACAATTTTTCAGTTATCTGGTGGCGCCAAGTTTTTATTGGTGAAGAGAGAACACAGATACGATGTACCAGGGAAGAGACAACCGACCTTCCGAAAGTAAACTGGGAAACTTTCTCACTTACCGGCGCGAGCGGGATTCGAACCCGCACCGACAGAGGTGAGAGGCCGTGTGATTTTGAGCGCGATGAACAAGTTTGCTAATGCAATGACCTGTGTATAACATTTCTAATCTTTTTCTTTTTTTCTTTAAGAAAAGAATTTGATTTTTGCAGAAGTTGTGAAACCCAAGGCCAGGGCAATATAGATGTGACAGAAGACGTTTTTATACCTTTCTCAACAGTAACAGCTTACTAGTGTTAATACATTTCGTTCGGTTATGGAATAAAAATGTTACAACCAAATGTAACGTGTCCAAAATCACTTATAATTTGTTCTGACTGACATTGCGCCAGAAATATAATTACTAATAAAGTTGTATCACTTTGTACGTGTACGTATCTAACATCGAAGTGAACTCTCGAATCGAAATACATGTACAAAGAATCTTCTTTGGTGTTCCACATAAACAGATAAAACACACATTGATAAGACATATGAATTAATGTGTACACAATGTGCATCTCCTACTGTTTCATTGTCACACCTACAGACCATCATCGTAGTTCCATCGCGGTATGTAGTTTACTATCAAATTATAGCAAAGCAGTCAATATCTATTTTTCATTTTGTTGTTGGTGGTTTTTTTCGTTTGTTTTTTTTTTTTTGGGGGGGGGGGGGTGCATTAATGGTTATGTTTCCACTAATGCTAATGTAACTAATGCTGGCATTTTGAAACATGCTAAAACCTGGGTGATGTAGCTGTATTCCATTTCTGGTCACGATAACTGGAAGTTTAATCATGGACATCCCTCCCTGTGCTCAAGAGGCTGTGGAAGTCTAAATTAACTGACATGTGTGGCTGAGAATCTCGTCATATAAACGTTAACCTTCACCACTAACACTCAAGAATATGTTCAAGTCTTGCCTGGTGAGAAGTTTTATTTTTCATGCTTTAATACACGTATATTTTTAAAAAGTATATTCATTCTGTAGTGTTACGCAAATTCGGATTTGTATGTCTGATCATTTTGGTTTCACATTTTGGAAATTTACTTAACCGGGTGTACGCCAGAAAAGCATATGGAGGAAATTGTTTTTGTGAAAAATGGGTGCTTGGCTCTGCACGGAGTAAGTATTTTGATGCATTCATGATTTAATAACCTCAAATAATTTTCATCTAGTAAGATAGTATCTGTCAGGTGTATTGTAGGTGATTTTATTGTAAAATTTCAGAATCCTTACTTTGGTTACCAGGTACGCTATGTGTAACGTGTTTCAAAATGGCATATATTATAATCTCATTCATTTTACTATATTTTGGGGCATTTGTTTTTATTATTATTGAAAATTGTTTCGACTGCTTTGGGAAAACATTTTTAATTATGTAGCTGTATCATGTATTTCTAAAGAACAAATTATTTTTGTATTATTTGTTCCAGTCTTGTACCCTCTCAGGAGGTTTGGATTGCAAAAAATAATTGCACAGTACAAAATCCCAATAAAGCCTGGAATTCTTATGATGGAATCCGGCGGTTTTGCGGGGGAAATAGAGCTGCGACAACACTTCTTGTTCACAGACTTTATGAAGGTCACGTTAAGAAATATAAACTTCCATTACATGAACTATTACAAACACTGGACTCTATCATTGCTTCGGCAGACTCTTATCCCCCTGTTGCAGTGATAAGTGAAGTTAAGCAACAATCTGAACATTATTCAGATGTTTACACTGTTTACGATCAGAACAAAGTGACACTGAGAAAAATAATGCACATTCCATGAAAGAAGTTTTGATATCTTTTATTCATGAGAAGATAAAAGAGCTGGAGTGGAAATCAACACGTGCTCCACTTAAAACGGAGAACATGAAGAGTGGAAGTCTGGATAAAATAACTCCTGTTTTTACTGAACCCAACATGAACAAACAGTCAACCCGCATTAGGAAGGACAATTCTCATTCAAAGGCATAATCTATTGAATCACACTTAAGTGCCAAATCGAAACATTTGTCATGAACACACCCACATGTCAGTTTACTTTACGTGAAACCAAAGGCTAAACTATGGTAAGCTCGTGTCTGATTAAAATGTGCTGAAAAGGATGCTGATATTCTTAGAGAACAGGCAAATTTGAATGCTAAACTAAAGAATCTTGTAATTGAAAGGCAGTTAGGGGAATATACGCAAGGCCTTAGTGCAATGGATGACTTTCTCGATCTCGCAGATTCGGATTCAAGTGTGAGTGACATTAAATTATCGAAAACTGTTGCATGTACATACTGACGCGAACTAGGCAGTATGTACATGCTGTCCATTTACAGGGTAATGAACAATTATCTTAAACAAACATTTCACGAATTCGAGAGCCAGTTGTCGCGGATCACCCTGTTAATGAATACAAGATTCAGAATGCTTGTGCTCTAGATATGAATTCTTTCAGAGCTCTGCCGAAACTTAAGACTAGAGTCAAAGAAGTCAGAAATAAGTATTCGCAATTTACGGTAAATCAAATTCTGCTAAAGACATAAAGAATGTGGCAGAGATTGTTGGATCGTTATGCACGACCTGAGATGGTTGAATCTTCTGTCAATCAGAAGCTCTTATCTTTTCCGAAAATTACAAAATGAAAGAAGATAACAAACAGTGATCAATCTCATAACTCCTATCAGCAATACAAAATAGATAGTTGGGCAAACACGGACCACTGGATACACCAGAGGTGGGATCAGGTGCCTAGGAGAAGTAAGCATCCCCTGTCCACCGGTCACATCTGCCGCGAGCCCCATATGCCGATCAGGTAAACGGAGCTATGCGTAGTTACAATTAGTGGACCAAGAATGGCATAATCGGTATGAAACACGTCAGACAGTATTTGACCCAATGACAGGTAGCATTGGCAAACTAGAGCATAGAATTTGCAAAATGCTGACTTTAAACGAAACTGTTGAAACTTTTGTACCATCAACTTGTTTGTTAGTAGCCTGCTTCGATTAAAAAACGGATCATAAGCAGAACAAGCTCTTACACATCGAATCAGTTGAGAAATATAAACACTATATGCAGGTGATAATAGAATGTGGGTACATAAATATTCAAAGTTGACGATAGAGAACCTGCAATTATCCCGTGTCTCAAAAAGTTGAGTTATTAGTTTGCCGTTAATATCTACTTTCAATAAAATATTTAAGTATGAAGCAGAAAAGGACGACTCTGTGATGTCTTTTATTTTGAGCTCACAGAGACATTATTTGTTGAAATGCACATCTGGTGCCTCAAAATTGGTATCGTATAAGTTTTACATCGAATCGACATATGAATTGATTGCTGTTCGTTATCTTCACCTTTCATGAGTGAAAGTAATAGCATGCCGTGAATAGACAGTACTGATTTCTGTAATCAACTCTTCTTACAGCATTTATTTGACATATTTCAGATGTTGCACACCTGTTCTGGAAGCATCGACGATGTGCTCGTTTCTTTTTGTAAATGATCGGATATTCTTTGAAAAATGTCCATGTATATGATGTATATCAATCGGTCAAATGCTGTCTGACGTGTTTCATACCGATTGTTAGGCCGTTTTTGGCACATTGACTACGGATTACTCCGTTTACCTGATCAGGATATTGGGCTCATGGCAGGTGTGACCAGTCAACAGGGTATGCTTACTCCTCCCAGGAATCTGATCATACATCTGGTGTGTCTAGGGATCCATGTTTGTCCAACTCTCTATTTTGTATTGCTTATAGGAGTTATGAGATTGATCACTATTCGTTATCTTCACCTTTCATGTAGTTGAAGTTTTTTTCATTTTTTAAGCATTGTACCTACTTTGTATAACCAACTCCTCTCACGGCTTTTACTTAGCATTTTTTTTTCAGATCTTATATATTATAGATGTTATAAAAACTTTGAAGATATACATGTGACCATTTAAAAGTGCTTCTGTTTTGTGTTTTGGTGTTGAGGGGTTGTTGGGGGGTGTTTTTAAACTTTTAATATGCCATTTTCCAGTGTGTTTTGTACTCCTGTCTCTGTGATAGATAACACTGTCACGCTGTCCGGACATTTATGTTCTTGAATCGATCTATAAACGTCAAAATCCCAAATAACCATTTAATTATACTGTATCTATATTTATATTAAGTGTATCTTTAAACTGTATTTGATATCAGATGTTGTCTAATATGTACAAAGAAATATTTAAAGGACACATGACACAAAAAATTATTTATCTGCAATCATTGTCTTTATAATCCTTAAGTCAGATTCTCACTCTGAATCTGTTACACACGCATCCGTTTCACAGCTAAAGCTGTAACACTGTACTGATAAGCAGCCTGACCTCAATATGCATATTCTAAACCCCAGAGATCGGAAACAGTCGGGGTGACGTCAGAGATGAGCTACAGCACAGATATGATATATGCTTCTACAGAAGAGATACTATAAATCTTTCTTATCACTGATCAAAGACAAACAGTTTCCCTAATTACCAGTAATGGGTTAAATGCTGTCATAAACAAAGAACTTGCACACTCATATTTATTTGTATCTAAAGAGTTATTCATATAGTTTGTAAGGATGCCGTATTGTGCTGTTTATAATTGTTCAACCTCTTCAAAAGTGGACAAAAATGTGTCATTGTTTCGCTTCCCCAAAGATGCAGGTCTTCAAAAAGCATGGGTACATTACTGTCATAGAAGATACCTTACATTAACCAAATACAGTAAAATATGTGAGGAACACTTAACGCCAGATCAGTATTCTCGTTATCCACCCCAGTTAGCTGAATTCGGTTATCATAATGCTCGTGCTCAGTTAAAAGATGATGCTGTACCCGATGCTGAGTGGCCTACCCAAGGTGAATGTTCAACTTCATCAAATACTGAGAGAGAAAAAAAGCCATCTGGGTATGGTGCATATGGAAAGCGACAAATACTTCAGGTAAAAAAAAAACTAATTTTTTTAAACAATATGATTACAAATGTGCTGCAAGTTAACTGCATTTTACTATTCGTATTTTGTATCAGGATTTAAATTTGGGGAGGGGGTGCAATTTGCTAGAGACAATTGTTACCAAAAGAAAACAAAGATAATTTTTTATAAGTCTTGGGTAAACGGGAAAAAAGTCACAGGAAAAAATAGTCACAATCTGGGTAGGAAAAAAAGTCACAGGAAAGTAAGTCACAGGAAAAAAAGTCACAATATGTATAAAGAGTGTCTATGACGACACCTAGCAAAAAAAGTTACAATTTCTTTTGTTCAAAATTTTTGATTGTTTATGCCTATACCAAGGAAAAAAAGTCACAATATTTATAAAGAGTGACTTTGACCATACGTAGGAAAAACGAAGCACCGATGAATAGTTAACATATTTGCTAAAAAAAAACAAACATATTTTTTCCTTCATCCTATGTATGGCTTCAAAGATTGTAAACTGATGCTATTTTGTCTACTTATACAGGGAATACACTGTCTAGAAAAGGAGAAAGGTGCCTTGTGAAGCCACTAATTAATCTCAACAGTCCCTGTCAACAACTGTTGTAAATACTTAAAAGTTAATTCTTATTGGGGTTATTTGTTTGTTGCAAATGATTAAAAAAAACATGGAATCTTCTAACTTTGAATCAAATTTATGTAAAACTTTTCTCCTTATATAATAATTGACTTACATATATATATATATATATATATATAATATAATATATATATATATATATATATGTGTGTGTGTGTGTGTGTGTGTGTGTGTGTGTGTGTGTGGTTTTCTTTCAATATATATATACTGTGACTTTCTCCCCCTTTGTATATGTGACCCTTTTCTATCAAAATATATACATGTACTATGAATTTTCCCCTATACATATAATATATATTGTGACTTTTTTCATACATCTATGTGATTTTTATACAAAATATATATTGTGACTTTTTTTTCATGTGACTTATTTTCCTGTGATTTTCACCGGTGACTTTTTTTCCTACATTCGTTTTATGGTAGGTTTCTTACATTATTTATATGTGACATACATTTTTATAAATAAGGGGTTCCGAATGCCATGATGTCAATTCATTAGACATATACGGAATTTTTGTTGATTTTTTTTTTCAATATATACATGATATACATACTGGTACATATTTATATATGTTTAGCAATTTAGAGCTTGGGGGGAAGGAGGATCAACAACCTAAATCTGCTGCAAATGTGAATATCAAAGTTTAAGTTTATTACATGATTTCCAATAATATTTAACTGCAATTGAATTTTGCTATTTCTTAAATAAATCAGAGTTCTGATAAGTCTTCAGCCATTGTATTGAATACGTTACGGTGAGAATTTGCAAGAAGCTCACCTCTGACGTATATAACACACATGTGAATCTTATCTCATTGACTGTCGGCACTGCTCGGAGAACTGCTTCGGCTGGTGTTTACAGATTACTATTTCCAGCTGTGCCTTGTTATCAGATGCTTGTTTAACAAATTCAGTGTGAGAATCTGACTTAAGGATTATAAAGACAATGATTACAGACAAATCATTTTTTGTGTCATGTGTCCTTTAAGTTTGTTTTTCACATGTATGCTTATTGTCCATCAATTTTGTTTGTGAACAAATTAATTGATCATCCTTTAAAAGACTTATTGAGAACCTATTGGGATTATACTACATATAATGTGATAGGGAAATGTCAAATGAAAGACTTTTATGCTCCCTGAAAAAATTCAGTGGGTGCATATAGTCATGTAATTATTATGTGTCCGTCCTAGCTAATACAGGTTTCTCCTAAACCTTTCATCAGAAATTGATTTAATTGATAACGTGTGTCCCTTGAGACAAGGACCTTTGGACCAAGATTTTCCAATGTTATTTGTGAAAGGTCAAAGTCACTTAGAACATATAACAGTTCCTTATTTCAATTTTTTTAAATAGAAAAGTTTCCATCTCCTAAACCTTTCATTAGAAATTGATCATAATTGGTCACAAATATTCCTTGCGACAGGGACGTTCAGATCAAGGCCATTTCGGAAAGGTCAAGTTCACTCGGACAATATACCTTATATCAGTCAACAATTCTTTATTTCAACAGCTTTTGAACATTTTGACCATTTTTCACATATTTACTGTGATTTTCTTTTGTTGTTCAGGAATTGTATCTGGTTATCATCAACAGGTTTTTTTTATCGCATATGTGATAAAACGAATTCCCCCACCTTGTTATCGCATATGGGCGGTACTAACATCAGAATTATACAATATAAACAAGACAGGGATAATTCGGTTTTCATGAAGTTACTTTTGCTTTTTCACGGGTAAAGGTGTGCCGATCGATGTATGGGGCCTTGAAGCAGACGATAAGTGTTATGTAACAGATATACACCTACCTGTGACCAGTTTTTTATTAAGTCAGTAATGTTAAATAGTTCTTCTCTCTCTCTCTCTCTCTCTCTCTCTCTCTCTCTCTCTCTCTCTCTCTCTCTCTCTCATTTTATATAGAATTGGTAATGCGAGTGTTAAATCCTTTTCCTACTCTAATATGTGTATTATACATGTTTTCTTAATACATTTGTACAAGTACATGTATAGAATTAAATTCCTGAAAAATTATTTATGAAATCACCAATGATACTGATAGGGATAATCAGTTTTCGTTAAGTTAGTTTTGCTGTTTTGCGGGTAAAGCGTATTAAATTTTATGTACACATGCATCGTCCGATGATGGTATATGACAATCATTGTATTGAATGTATGGTTCAATAAATGTAAAATGAGAAGCTTTTGAAACTAGCCGCCCATCTATTTGATAATGTGAATACTACTCAGATGCTAGAAGATAACCATTACATATCACACAGGTAGATAGCATGCAAATGAGAGCTACAAATCTGCAGCTACTACATATTCTTATTGTTTTCGATGTCGTCTTCCAATCAAGGAGTTTCAAGATAAAAATATGAATTTCCTCTGATCATCACACATTGATCAACTTCTCAATTATCAGTTCGATTCACTGGCTAGTTGGTCTCCTACTTATCTAAGGAAATATGAACAACAAAAAGTGGAAATGTAATTTGAATTATTACCCCCTCCCCCAATACGTAATTATAATTTCATGCGAGGCATTGTTGTTAGAATAAGGATGTCTACCAATCTTCTCCATGTGTCAAGTTTTGAGAATTTTGTAAGCACATTTACATGTATTAAATTGAAATTCAACTTTAATTAGTATAAATTTATTGAGAAAATAATATTTTGATGAATAAAATTATTATCATCAATTCTTCGAGAAGGAAGCACTCCAAAAAAAATTGATATCATCGATCTATTAAACGAAGTGTATAAACACACCGACAAACATTTTGATATGACGTATTTTATTACTGTTATTATTATCATTATCATCATCATTTCTATATCGTATAATTAATTTTACAGGTATAGATAAAGTACAAAACTGAGAGTACATAACACTTAATAGAAATAGGAGTTGTTTTTTTTTTTAAATTGTGCAGGGTAATTTACACAGAAAGACGGTCTATTCATAACACACTGAGAGACAATTTAAAATCCCCGTTGTTTACCTCGAGCTATTTTTAACATGCTTAGTTCATGCTACCTTCTTTTTAAACCATGTAATGTTTATGATTGCCGTGTATGACAAAATTGCAAGTTAACCCTATTTAATTCTATAATAACAGGTTCATGTGTTTAGTGTATCTAAATACATGCATGTCTATACAGGTTTATTTAACACTCTCATCGATAGCAAAAATGACATCAAAATCTGGTTTCTTTTCAGCTGTGAATATAGTAACATGTAGTTTAAATTTCGCACATACTGTAGGCTAGGTTGGAATGTTTTTGTATACATAAACGGTGATTCTCTTTATCGCTGCGATATAGCATTAAACACTCTACCCCGATACTGATAGATTAAATTGAGAGGCTGCTACTGTAAGAAAGGAGACCTGAAAGACGAGTATATTCAAACTAAGGCATTCTTCACTTAAGTCATTTCAAAATTCAATTCAAAGAAATTTGTAATGCAGGATTTATATATTATATATTTAGCACGTTAACGACCCCTCGTTACCACGTTCAAGAACCCTCATTAGCACGTTAAATACCCCTCGTTACCACGTTCAAGAGCCCTCATTAGCACGTTAAAGACCCCTCGTTACCACGTTCAAGAACCCTCGCTGTCACATATTTACAGTGATTTTCTTTTGTTGTTCAGGAATTGTATCTGGTTATAGCGAGCGAAGCTCGCGTCGCAAAGCGACGCGACGAGCTCGCTCCAATGATTACACATATGAGTCACGTGATTTGCTCTTCTTCAGCTGAAAAAAGATGAGCATTACCCATAATGCTTCTGGAAAAATGTCGCCGTCACTGCGGTATACTTCATTGACAAACCCGTAATTAAAATAATTAGATTGTTTAGAGAGTACCATAAATCTTTTTAAATTCCAGAGAAGCTTTCTCATAGCTTCAAACATTTTGTTTTTACTTGGTTTGAGAGAAGAAGAAAAAACATTGCAGCTAATATAACGTCACAATGTAACTGTTTACATCCACCACATTATATTTCCCGCGTTAAATTAAGAGGCGGATTAATCGGAACATCACTCGGCCTATTCCGGAATAGGCCGAGTGATGTTCCGATTGGAGGCAGATAAAATGTCTATAAGTCGTTTTACAAGATGTAATGGGCTTCGCTCGTCTCAACGGTCACACCGTACAACATATTAATCAACAGGATTTTTTATCGCATGTGTGATAAAACGAGCTCTTCCCACCTTGTTATCGCATATGGGCGGTACTAACATCAGAATTACACAATAGAAACAAGACAGGGATAATTCAGTTTTCGTGAAGTTACTTTTGCTGTTTCACGGGTAAAGCGTGCGCCGATCGATGTCTGGGGCGTTGAAACAGACGAAAAGTGTTATGTAACAAATACATGTATTCACATACCTGTGACCGTTTTTGCAGTCAATAGTGTTAAATAGTCTCTCTATCTCTCTCATTTTATAAAGAGTTGGCTAATGCAAGTCTTTAATGCTTTTCCTACTTTAATATTTGTGTTATACATGTTTTCTTAAAACATTTGAACAAATACATGTATAGAATTAAATTCCTGAAAAAAATATTTATGAAGCCACCAATATGATTGATACTGACAGGGATAATCAATTTTCGTTAAGTTAGTTTTGCTGTTTTACGGGTAAAGCGTATTAAATTGTATATACACATGCATCGTCCCATGATGGTATATGGCAATCTACCATTGTATTGAATGTATGGTTCAATAAATGTAAAATGAGAAGCTTTTGAAATATGTGACAAGTCGGTCATCTTCTAGCATCCTCGTAAAATTCACATTATCTATTTGATAATGTGAATATTACTCGGATGCTAGAAGATAACCATTACTTAGCACGTTAAAGACCCGGCAATCGCTGCTATGACCCCAAGGGCTAAACAAAGGTCTAAAGTTAAAGTACATGTACTTCAAGGACCTGTTGACATGCTCTCTGAACATGGTGTTTCCACTTATTTAGTAAAACACACACAAGCATTAGGTCACTCAAGCAGATCATTATTAAAAAATATGTAGAAAACGCACGTCTTTTCTATCATGCCCGAAAACAAATCCTTACGAATGTCCAACAGGCTACTACTAGGAAGGTTTGGCTTAAATCCAGACATGAAACATAAGTCTTGAAACATGAATCAAGATATGTTGAATGTGTAGAAAAATCATAATTATGCTGAAGAACTACTCACCGTACACCATTACCTGGCTGTTAAATACAGGCAACTTTACCTTGGGGGTTATCAAAACCAATCAAGATAAATTCTGATGATTTTGATTAAAGGATGAATAATACAGATGGGTTATGATTAAATTAAACAGAAACCACAAAGAGTTTAAGTATCCATATACAACATTTACTAAATGTGTTGTTAAACTTTTCTCTCGCTTCTCTCGGTACCAAATCTCTCCGTACTGAAGAACAGTTTACCAACATTATATTCTCAAAAGGAAACGAAACAAGAAAACAATGAACTTACCTGGGGATGTTTTCTATCCCTGTGACAAAATCAATCAATTTTCATTACAATTGTTTACACCACAGCCTTTTCCATTTTAGTACACTGCACTGTTCTTTGGAATTAACATTATCTATAATTTAAAGGCTTACCGAAATATATGTTTGCGTTGTCTTGAGCAATGATTTGGAAAGTCACCCAGTTTACATTTACAAGATAACAATTTTCTAATTGACACAACAAAAGAATAATTCTTTCGTGTCAATGACACACTAGAGTCTATTTGACAAAAAAATTAAATACGCAAGTTTTCTGTCCGCCGTATTTCTTTCAGATGCATTGGTACGTATCCCAATTGTGATTGTCACACCAAACTTGCCTCGATATCAATACACGGGTAGGAATGAGAAATAATGGTAAATTTCAAAATCGACCGGTTGCTTTTCCCTTTTTTTTTTTTTTTTTTTTTTTTTTTTTTAATATTAGTTTTTCAAGGGCATTCAGTTCAGTTCACCATAGATAAAGGTGTCGTAACGTTAGTTGGGGAAAAATACGGAAGCATATTACTGTCCAATGAACTGTTTTATATACTAAGTAGCGCGTATGAAATAGCAAGTCGCACATACGATATACTACACTCTAATCATGAGTACGAGATAAATGAGTACCTCAGACATTGAGATTTTGCGTCGCGCGTTCAAAATAATTAAGTCGTACATATGGGCCCTATATACAAGGTAGATAATGTGTTCCTTTGCATTTAGTTCGTCGTAAGAAGGAAATAATACGTCATAAGTATAGCATATAGCAAACCTGTTCGTATGACTTAAGGGTGACGGGTTTAAGGGGGGGGGGGGGGGTCGCGACAACAAGCAACGCACCTTAGCGCTCTCGCGACAACAAGCAACGTCCCTTCGCACAGACAAGCAATGCGCCATCATGACGGTGCGAAGGTGTGTAGCTTGTTGGCGTGAGAGCGCGAAGACTAGTTGTTTGTTGGCGTGAGAGCGCGAAGGCTCGTTGCTTTTTGGTGCGAAAGCGTGTTGTGACTAACGTGCAGTCATGTTTCTGCAAATGGCCCTATTGGGACACCATACACAGGGGCGGATCCAGGAATTGCAGTTACGGGGGGGCGCCACTTTATGAGGAAGTGGGTCCAGGTCGAAGTCCTCGAGGGGGTCCAGGGGGCGAAGCTCCTGAATTTTACAGATTTTATGGGGCTTGAAATATTTCTCCTATTTAGTTATTTGAACTATTTACTATCATTGTAATAAGGTATGATAAAAAAAAAATGACCCAAATTTTAAGGGTGTTTAGAAAAAATTAAGTTCTCCCAATAAAGTAATTCAAGGAATCAAAAGATTTTATCATTTATTTCTCCGGGAGTGGAAGAAATTATTGCTTCTTTTATCGTTTAGTTCATTTTCCTAAACAAGATACCGCGATTTACCTTAAATTTGAAAATGTATGGGGGGGGGGGGGGGGGGGGGCTGCACCCCCTCTAAATCCGCCACTGAATACAAAACCTTTCCCAAATCGACAGCATTAAAACGCATGGCTTTCCAACAATCCTCAAGATCCATTAAAGCGTAGGCTCTGCGTCTTTACTTAGGAGGCAGACTTTATTTACAAGCTTCTACATACAAAGAAAAAAATATTTTATCTTCAACTCGATATTTGGATATGTTGACGACGTTTTCTCTAATAACAATACTCATCTCCATTCATGAAAAAGCGACGATACCGAACAGTGACAAATGTTGTATGTGTAATCATTACATTCCATTGAACTCGAAATAAAAGACGCCATAATCTTAGACAGCTGCTCCACATTTTGGATATTTCATTGAACATGTATGTTAACATTGACGGTAGGGCTATCTCAAACTAACTATTTTGATGAGTGCCTATAGTCAGTTAACTTCTTGAGTAATACGACTTATACCAATGTACATGTATGTATTTTGTTGATCTACACTATAAGAAAGCGTTGAGACTAGCTACATAATTAGTTGGTAGCTTATCCACTTTGGACTTAACCTTGCATTTATGAAAACACAAATGCTCACCAATTGTTTGTAGGTATAAATGATGACGGGGGAGGGGGGGGGTAAATGTCTATTATCTCCAATCGGGATACGAGGGAACCGTCACGTGTATATCCCAACATGCTTCAAGCAAATCAGATTTCATCACAATAATTCATATCATTTGATACAGCCTAACACATGGTTTTGTATTATCTCAGCAGTGACTAGTAAACCAGAAGAGACACTGTCACGTAAGTGCAGGTTTACAGAGCAATCTTGACCTGACATACAAAGATTATATCATGGTAAGACTTCAAGACCGGGACGCCCGGCATTATCTTCAGTTTGTGGCCGCTTAATTTTTTTTTTAATTTAGTGACAATGGTGATAGCTTACTTGATATATCTATGCTGTGCGTCATCGTTTCTCATTGTGGATTGTCAAAAGTGAGTTGTATTTTACACATGGTAATGATTTAATACACGTTTTAACTCCAATGACGTTTCCGGAATTTACAACGTGGGCAAAATTACAATTCGAGTTTTTAGAACTTTGTATTCTTTATTTTTCGAGATGATAAAATTATGGTACATTTCATGGCTACAATTTGCACCCGAAAGATATTTTTTATTTAATGATTTAAATGAAACTAAGATCTTTTCATGCGAGCCTATGTTTTGTATACTTTCTGGGATTTGTGAGATTGCTCGCTGTTCGTTATCTTCACATTTCATTGTTCAGTTTACCTGATCAAGTCGTGTGTAATTGGTTAACATCGGATGCTTACTCTTTATACGCCTTAGTCTCACTTCGGCTGTTTCCGTGAGTCCGCGTTTGACCTACTTTCTCTTTTGTGTTCTTTATAGAATTTGTAGATCGATAACAGTGACTGTTGGTCATTTTCACTTTTTTATATACTGTATCTCAAAGACTTGATGCCATCGAACATAAGCTTTTCTATATCGTCCTATAAAGAATCTCGTTAATAATTATGTGCAAGCATATAAATAATTGTGCATAAGCAATCCCGTAAATACCGATGTACAAACAGTTGGTAAATAATGCTTTAGAATCAATGCTGTAAATAATGCTGTATAAATAATTCTGTACAAACGTGGTATATAAATCTATGATCAATGCTGTATACATGTACAACCCTGTAAACAGTTTTATTTTAGGTTTCATTTCGTTGTCTGAGACTTAATCCGATACTTTATACACAGCAGGTAGATATTCGGCGATAAAGTTGACTATACCTCACATACCGTTTTTTTTTATGCATTTTGTTTTTGGCGGAAGTATGATTTTAGTGGCGGTTTCCAAGGATTCCCCAATTGAAAAATCGCTAAAATTAAGTTAAGGGGATATGATGCTGAGATGAAAGTAATTAGATTTTTCTGATAATCATTTTATCATAGAAAGGAGGTATCTCCTGTTTGAAAAATGATAATTTTGATATATGTAAATGAGTTCGTTTCCATGGAAACAACCCCTGAACCTAACAATGTTGAAAAAACACAAAATGCCAAAATTTAGCAGTTCTAGATCCAAAAATATATACAACAACAAACAGGTTGTAATATGGCTATATTTAATGGCCATCATACAAACAGTCTATGTACAGACACTATGATGTGAAAATATTTTTCACGTAACGCAAAAACAAATTGCCCAAAATTCAGTCCGAATTTCCTCAGCGCCTCTAAAAAATATCTTTTTGAGGATAGAGTTTTCTAGGAAAATGGTCAAAAACATTTACTGAATGTAATTAGATTTTAATTGTTTTACTATGATTTAAAGATGGCATCCATAGCTACAGGACTAAGCAAACATATTGGCATGTCAATGAATTGGATAAAAAGATATGATGAACTGAAGGTCATCTGAGGTCATTGAAAATTGCTACAAATGAATCGGATCGATATTTTTTTTCTTTCTCTAAAACACATTTTTTTTTTTAAAAACATCAAACACAACGTTTAAATCTTATGTTCTTAAAAGTGGTTAATTTCTGAAAATATTTTAGTTGGTATGATAACGAATTCAATTTGGAAAGAAAACAGTCTGAATTTCCTCTGTCTTTTTTTTTTTTTTTTTTTTTTTTTTTTTTTTTTTTTTTTTGAGCGTAAATTGTTCAGATAAACGGCAAAAAATCATATCCTGTATGAATGTATATAGAATTTTTGAAATTTCATATAAAGAATGCATAAAGGTACCAAGCGAAAAAAAAAACCCACTTAAAATCATATTAAAATCATATCACCAACCAACCTAAATGTTCTGATCTCATTAAAACTTTAATACTTTAGTGAATCTTTAACCACAATAATCAAATGTTTGGCTCGAATTGTTTTGAACACAACCTTATTTTGCTTTGAAAAAATAATTCAAACAAGTAGCAATCTGACATCCGATATTGATACCGTAATTGCACCTTAGTATTTAATAATCTAAGATAGTCTTGTGCCATTAGTTGTAATTGAATCAGTGCATGTAATTCATTATAGTAAAAGTGTAAACTGTGAAAAATACAATAGAATTGACATGAATCAACGGATGATGAACACGTATCGCAGATCTACATTATGTACCCCTCTAAACTGCAAATATTGTTTTAGATGTATGTGTAAATTATTTGATTGCTATTGATTCTAACTATTCTAAAGTTTCAACTGATATTCTGGTGAAACATATTAATGTTTCGAAAAGGGAGGGGGTGTAACAAGTTGGGGCACTAAATATTTTCATAAAACTATTAATGAAAGTTGAAGAAAACGAACAGTGATCACTCTCATAACTCCTTTAAGGAATACAAAATAAAGAGTTGGACAAACACGGATCCCTGGACATACCAGAAATGAGATCAGATGCGTGGGGGTGGGGGGGGGGGGGGGGTGGGGGGGGGTTAGTGCTTCATCTCCTCTAGATCCCCTACTTTATTATTTTTAAAAATTATACAAGAATTAAGAATTATAATCAAATGTTTGGTTTTCTTTCTATGCAATCTGGGGAGGGAGTGGGATTGGGTCTATTTGAATATGGAATTTGCGTAACAAATATGCCCGTTTCAAAGTAGAGGAGAGGCAGTCTAGAACACTCGTTTAAGTCAAGCCCCGCCCCCCCCCCCCCTCCCCCCATCTACAAATGAAAATTAGATGGGTAAAATACATGTATTATGTTAGATTTAAAGCATACAATCATTATTTGATGAGAGCAGCTACAGGATGATAAAGTAAGTTTTGATTTTGCCTATTCCGCATTTCCTCCGTTTTATGACATCTAGGTGTTTCGACACGTATCGGTCGATCTAATTTCAAATCCAAACATCTAACAATACATAATTTTGATTCAAATAAGCAATTAAACTTACGTACATTTCAATTATTTTTGCTGAACTATTTGATCTGGACTTCATAAATTAGGTTAACGTGGATTTTCCAGATAGAAAGACACGGGGCCAGCTTAACACTGTTTACTGAATTTAATCTAGCAGGCTTTCGAGCAACGTCAGTTTACTCAAAGCAAATTCGGCACTTTTATGTTTGTTTTACATCCCTTCGAGAAAATTTTTTTTGTGCTCATATTGAGACGTCACCAGTTGTACATAGCTGAAGCGTCACAAATGCATCTCTGTACTACAATCAGTAACTATGTATAAAATGCACACCTCATTTGGATTTCATTTTCTCTGATGAGTAAATTCATCGGTAATTGAATTCCACCATGCATATGCAGGAATCAGTGCTAAATAATTCGTACCCTGCTTTGTATATCTCTACTTATTATGGCACATGAGGTTACATGCATCATAGATGAACCAATGAATTGTATTAAATAATTCACAAGACGCAGACACAGTATATACATGTACCGGTAGAGGTATATACGTGAGAGGTACCACATGTACCTATGTGCTGACAAAATGTTTAGTCCTCGGGTAAATACATGTTTCAATTATTTTTATTATTTACGAAATCTCGGAACATAATACAAAATATATATTATTACTCTAGCATGATAACAATTTTGCAGAATTTTTTAGCCCTAAGTTTATTATCGTTCAATTTCGCTCTATGTACTTTTAAAATTGTGCAGAGATTCTGTTCTACGTGTTGCAACTCCGTCTTTCATTATTTTGAAAAGAATACACAGGTCTAGAAATCATGCGATACCGTGACATCTGTCAAACTCTGTCTGTTGTCAACGTAAACATGGCTTCAAAAATCACGCGCTTATGTCGTTACCTCATATTTCCTATAAACACGTCATAACGGCATTCATACAAAATTATTTAATCAAAATAAGGCCCCAACTGTTATGATTTATGCTTTTGTATTTCGAAAATATGACTTTAGTCAAAGTCATAATCAATATATGTCACGACAATCATGACCTACGTACGTTAGTTCGAGTTGCGCAGTGACTTCAAAAACGTCACAGTCATATCCCCTTCAGCAGTATATATATGTACACACATCGTATTCAAGTGAAAATAATTCAATTTTTCTTCCATAGGGCCACACAGTCTCGCTTCCGGTGGAGAACTTCCGGAGACAAGCACACGTTTCTTAGCACAGCAATAGACTATGAATTGGCTTATTTAAGTTAAAAGAAACGATCATAACTTTTTATTCGTGTTTGCGTGTTGTCAACTTGGTTTACGGCGAACATGTAAGATGTCCAGGATCCTATCTACTCCCGGGTTGGCGAAAAAACGGGGAAAACAATGCAGGTACTAATGTAAACAATCGATGTCAAAACACTTATTTACACGTTTTCTCTGTATTTCACGAATGAATATTTCATAAATATACATTCACATTGGCAGAGATGACTGAAAACAACAGAAGCAATAGCTGTTTAAGGACGGTGTGAAGGATAAAGACCCCCCCCCCCCTTCTTCACCATTTAACAGCTGTTTAATAGCTTCGACTTTCATATAGTGGCGGATTGTTAGCCCTCCCCTTTTCTTCCGCCACAAAGGCATTACTGGCATATATAGATGAAAACTCCAGATTTGGCATCCAAAATGGCTGAGTATTTTGGCTAATACTTCATACCCCCCCCCCCCTCGGAAATCCTGGATCCGTCAATGATATGGGAGAAGACAGATGGGATCTATGAAATACAGCATACACTACAGGGCCCATATTTACTAAAGTTCGTAGACGTAAACGTAGCGTAAATCTAGACGTAGCGTACGTTTACGTGTGGGACGGTATTCACTAACAGTTGTAGACGTAGATTTACGTCAGAAATAAGCGTAACTCTACGTGTGCTATACTAGTACACGTAAGCTGATCGTAACTTTAAGAATAAACAAAGCAAATGGCGACTTGTCATTTTTATCGATAATTTCTTGCGTAAAGACCTTACAAACCCTCTAGATGCATATAAGCTGGTTAGTAATACACAAATTAATTGTATTTATTCAGATTATCGTTTTCTTTGAGATCATCTGCAATTGTGTGACAATTCTCTAAATTTTGAGCCCGATCTAATTTACCTTGTGGCGGATCTCAGTCTGATTTAAAATCAAACTTCTCACTTCGCTCGATATACGGACAGTCGCTGTCCGTATATCGAGCAAAATGCGAAATTTGATTTTAATCAGACTGGGTGGATCTAACCTTGCCTTTAGAAATAATTGGGAAGCTTTTTATTTTAGTCATGCAGGTTATTTAAAAAAAAAAAAAAAGAATATTTGCCATTTATCTTATTATACAGGGTAGGTCTAGCATCTTTCAGGGAAATACATTTTTTTTAATTTTCCAAACATGGTAGAATTAATGTATATATATGCAATCAAACATGCAATGTTTTAGATTTGAAAAGAAGAGAGTCACTGTGTGTACAAGAATACATGGTGATTGACAGCTATAGAAAAACCATTTCTACTTATAGATATGTGATCTTTTCTTTGTGGTTATAAGCAAATATTGGTAGTCCAAATAACTTTGTTACATTGTAACTTACACAACAGGGAAATGAGCCTCTAAATAAATATTTCTTTAAAAAAAAAAAGATATGCATTTCATTCCAATAATACAATTTTGTGTAATTTGTTTCAGAGAGCAATTGTGATGCCTACTAGTGTAGTCATGTGTAGACTTTCAATCTTTCAGAGTGCCATTTCCTTTAACTATAATCCTACAGGAGTCAAACCTTCATTGATAATGCATATATATGAATCTTTCTACCATTCATGATTTGTATGTAATTGACCTTTATATGTGATCAGCTAGGTAAAAGTCTTTGCAGTGTATATTACCAAACTCCAAGGATGATGCCTTCAACATACATATTATTTTGTTGAAGCCCATCCCCCCCCCTCCAATTTACAAAAATCTCACTGATAAAAGTTCATTCTGAAGGCTTCTCACATTAAACCGACATATGTACTAATGCTCCTCTTTACAAATTTTAACCCACCAGACAACTTTGTTGACAAATATTTAAGATTTATTTATTATGTCATCTTTTTAATATCAAGATGTTAAAATCATTCTAGAAATGGAAGTAATACATGTACATGTCAATATCAATAACAACATGAAAATTCATCTAAAAAGTTATCTATTAACAAATATAATTACATGTACATAATTGTATGCATAACAATGCATGTACATGTACTTAATTTCTTAAACATGTATTGTAACAAATTTTATTTTGCTGAATATCAAACTTTTTTTTATTTTACTGTCAATTTTTAAATGTCCATATGATATAAATGAATAAATAAATATATAAGATGACATCAATGTAGCAGATGGACCATCAGCATGGATTGATCAGTGGGTAGAGTACCAGACTACGGGTCATGGGTTAGATTCTCAATCCTGCCATATATTTTTGAATCATTCCTCTGCTCGTCCTTTTACACAATCAAGGCAATGGAAGATGAACATTTCTCGGTTTCGCAAAACATTTTTCAGGCCATTACAGCAATGTACCCATAGACCTAGAAAAATAATAGTATTACACTGATTTAAATAAACAACTGTCATTACACTGCAATCAAATTTCATAAGGCTTGAAAAATACATGCAACATAATTGTTAGTTAAATAAACTGTAAAATTGTGATAATACTGATTTTATTTACATTATATTTATCTACCGTACACCATATCTGGGAAGATATCATTAAGTATCACCTACAATTTCTAATTTTAATGATTTATAACCCAAGAACCCATATTAAGAAAAAGATTTCAAATGACCCCAAGGTCAACTTTAGTATTTTTTCATTAACCATTCCCCTTGTAATGAAATTGGCTTCTTTCCAAACCAGAAAAAAAAATACTTTTTAACCAAGAATGGTAAGTTTCAGTTAAGGTCATTCACGTTTATAAATAAAAGAAAATTTTTTGTGATATTTCAGGTACAATTCACTTGCATTCTATTTTCTTTCTACAAAATTCTCAGGTTTAATTAGCCTAGAGTTAACAAATTTTGATAGTCCCTGGTTGTGGCAAGTAAAAATGTAAAATCAGCTGATATGTACTGCAGTAAGGTATATGAATGGGATTTTACTGTAGCAAAGAAGGTGAGAAAAATCTTTAGCAACATTGAGTATTGAACCTGGTACCTTTGCACTAAGCTACTCAGGCTGACATATAATACATGGTAGTACAACATTATAAATTTAAAGGGGCATATTTGTTGTGAAAGTGATGGCAACCATTTTTATCTCTCAAAATCTCCCAATGGCAAAGGAATATGTATTTCTGACTAATAAAAATATTTCTTTAGTAAAATAAAAAAAACAACAACAGAAACCTCACAAGAGGCCCACAGGCCTTATCGGTCACCTGAATACTAGTGGAAAAGTATCATTACTTCCATGGACTATGAAATCTAGAAAAAATTTCCTGTTATTTATATTCTAATGTTCAGCAACAGTATAAAACAAGATGTGTTCTTAAAACTTCACATCCCTCAAAGTGCATACACTGATGAAAGGCTTTAAATAGGTGTATTCACATGAAAACATCAAAAGATATGACTAATTTGGACTCATCTTAAAGTCATAACCCTGGGTTGTGAAATTCACCATTTTTTGTACATCCTTTTCTGCATTTATATTTTATACAGTATCAGCAAACTTACACACATAAATACTATATACTAAGTTTGGCCCCACCCTGGGGTCAAAACCCTTACTCTGGGGGAAATCAAATTTACAATTTTGGTAAAAGACTACCTGCTCTATCCATTTAGTTTCAATTTAGTATTAATAGCATTAAAGAAGATGTAATTTAAGTGTTTTATACACATAAACACTATATAACAAGATTTGCCCCGCCCTGGGGTCAAAACCCCTACCTCGGGGATCATGAAATCTACAATTTTGGTAGAGGCCTGCCTGCTCTACATCACTATGCATTTAGTTTTTCTTATATATGTGTGTTTCTTGATAAGAAGATTTTTGAAAATTGGTCCCCCTTGCCCCAATGATGCTTCATACCAAATTTGAAAAGAATTGGACTGGTAGTTATTAAGAAGTTAAAAATGTTCAATTGTTAACGCACGACGAATGAAAACTAATTGCAATAGGTTACTGAGTAAACTCAGGTGACCTAATAAAAGTACATTTGATAACCGCTTTTAGTGTAAAGAAATATATAAAGAAGAATTATTGGCTTGCAAGATAATAATTATTTAATCACCAAAATTACATATATTCATTTGCTTGCTTTGAGATTAAAAGGTGTTTCAAATAACTGAATACATGTGTTATTACTGATCAGAAATATGTGATATAGAGCAATTTTTATTGAGTGTTGATTTCAAATTTTGGTGACAAAATTACAGCTATTATTTTGGAAATCATGCAAGAATTTTTAATATCGAGGAGATAAAAAATAATTTCAAAGAAACATAGTGTATGTCCTTAGATTGGTTAAATTTCTATTTGCCAAAAAGGTGAAGATATGCTTAGACAGACAGGTACAAAACTTGCAAAATGGACAAACTTTGATCATAAAAACTCATAAATGTATGTTCTTAAATCTTTGCCTAAGGATTTAATCATCAATGCATTACAAAAATCATTACATCATGTACCATAATTTGTTTTGGATTTTTTTAAAACTTTGTAAGTACAGAAATGATAAAATGTGTACAAACAGTGGATATACTTACATCATATATATGTACTGTACATCTTGCATCCCAATCCTAACCCTGAGGCATCATGGAAAATTTTTCAGGAGAGGACATGAAGAGAAATGCATCTAAATCAAGGAATGCTGCTGTCTGATGGCAATTTATTTCTTGACCATCTTTATGACCCTTTGAAAAATAAAAGAGGTCAGCTAACTTGGATATCTAGTGCATGTTACATGTATATCACACCTAATATCTCCAATTAATATATAGTCAATGTTATTCTACATTAAATAAATTAACACTGACTTCACGCAGTTGTACAACTGTATTTGAATGCGATTTTGTTTCACAATATTTTCTGAAAGTTTTGCACATGGATGTGCACAAGCAATATAATTGAAATGATGCTAAAAGAGACTGTAACTGTTCTCATCTGGTACCAAGTCCATTCATCCTATCTACCTGTTCACCCAGAGTATATATTGTTAAAACAATAATAATTTCATATTTTATAACTATGCAATAGAGGGGCACATACAAAACACACATTTTAGAATTAGTGCCTGTATATATAATGTATATTTTAGATTCATTTTTCACCAATATTCTTGTTTTTCTTTTTGCGAAATGATGTGAAAGCATGTGCGTACTTGTGTACAGGTAGCTATGATACTGCTTTGATGTTGTCCCAGTCATGAAATTAAAAAAATGGGATAAATAATTTTGAATTTCAATTGTGGTATTGTCAAAAGTTTGAAGTTACCATGTACACAAATGAGCTTGTGTCTTAATGTGTTAATAGTGGGCACATATCAAATTGTAAATAACTAACACATATGTATATGTGCTCACTATTTAGAAATTAAGATCCAGGCATTATAGCAGCTACATAGGTTGAGAACAAAATGAATAAGGGACTGTGATTTTACCATGTGTGTCATGTACTGAATCCCCTTGAAGTCAATTTAACATTATTTAGGGGCCTAGTGACGAGTAGTCAGTGGTAAAACATTTAAGGTTATTACTACACAAACAACTTAACTTACTTGTCAGTCCATGCCGACTTCTTTTTGAACACCTACAGCATCGCAGATCCATGCACAAGTCAAATGCGTTAAATTTCATGAACCTTCCATTTGGATTTGTAAACAACACTGAATAACGGTACAGTTGATCGACATGCCGTTGGCAGGCATACGTATACGTTGAAATTCGTTGCTTTCTCACAAAATTCTGTGTTCTTTTTCGTCATAATGCGGCGGTAGCGCAGGGAATTCAAAGTAAATGAGCAAATTCACACTTTTTACGCTTCGAAGTGAAAATAGCCACTGCGCACGCGTACGTGCAATCGTACATCGTAAGTTACGTTTGCGGCTACGAACGGTTTTGTAAATACCAATTCACGAGTACGTAACTCTAATCTTAAGTCAAACGTAAATCCTACGTTTACGTCTACGTCTACGAACTTTAGTAAATATGGGTCCTGATGACAAGCTTAATAATAATATTAACTGGTCTATTAGACTATCATCAAGTTTATCCATGGATATACAATATACATATGGTCTGTAAAATTTATGTATATATGCATTCATAAATATTTTACCTTAAAATTTCCATGTAACGGTAGAATCTCATGTTTTATATCATTTGCACGTTTTCAATTCTGAAATCTTGTGTTTTATACCAGAATCCAAAGCATCATTAGCATGACCTAAATGAATCTAAAACACAGGTCAGAATTATGATTATGAAGAATACCTTTTGACTGAGTGGTGTCACATGTGGGTTTCGGATATTGTGAATGTCATATTTAAGAATTAGGGCAACATTTTAAATGTATGACAAAACACTAAAATTGCTACATTAATTCACATGTAAGTATTTTCACTACGATCCCTACCTACGAACTAAATTTGATGAATGTTGATCAAAATAATTCTATAAAGCAATATAACCATTTAATACAGGTACATGTAGCTCTGTGATTAACTTTTATTCAGTATCAATATTTAGATACCATCAAAGTATATCCCATGTAGAAAACACACCTTTTCATGCATTGATTTATGTTTTTGCACCATCAAGATCAGAATTTAGATTTTTATCAGACATCAATCAATCTTTTAATCTCAAACTTTATTTGTAATAGTTGTGCAGATGCAGAAAAATATGCTTGAATCTAACAATGGAAGGGATATGTAATTCTTCATTTCCATATATTTAACTAAATTCTGCAGTTTCATTTCCACAATGCATTTATTATTCCCTTGTACACTATACTTCTTTGCTATTTACAGTGATTTTTTTTTTTATTTCAGTTTACATGTATTTGAAGATAATGGGCCTACTGCTTGGTGGTTTATTGGATTGTGAAAAGTGACACTGGATTAACGAATTACCAGAGCAATCCATTCCAGGGCAGATTATGAAAGCTGCTTTGCTCTTGTTGATTTTAATATCTTATGATATACAAATACAGATTAAGTATTAAAAATAAAATAAAAGTCTTCAACACCATGCATTTTCTTTTCATACAATTTAATGTAGATACTTATGTACAGAAGTCAAGCCTACGTTTAATTGATTTTTCCTCTAGAGTGGTAGTATTTGATCATTTTCTGATTTTGATCATTTGGCAATGACATGAGATTACAAGTCTATCAATAACTAGTGCCTGTCTTGTGGTTATGAAGTAGATAGAGAATCATGGCTTGAAATCAGGTCCTTCACAGTAGCCACACCAAGTCTATGGGTACAGGTGGTCAGGAACCAGTTTCCAATCCATTGCTGTTGACGATTGAAACAGAATAATCTTATAAAATGCTGACATAAAAAAGAAGCACTTATTTATAAGAAACCAAATCTTATGATATATATTGATATATATTTTTTACATATAAAGCTTAGCAGTAACCCAACAAAATGTGATTACCTGTTGTTGACAATTCAGTTATCTGCACAGTGCAAGGAATAGAGCCCATTTTTGGGGTTTGTTGAGCCCGAGGTGGTACAGACTTAAGATCTTGCATCTGTTTTCAAGACATTCATATACATCTAATAATTGAAATGAATACATTTTGAAACGTAGAATTTAAAAGTTATATAATTATGAGGTTTTCAATTATGATAATGATTTTATTGCTTAATATGAATATAATATTTGCACACTCTCACTATATTAAATCACTAGTTTCTTTTCATTTTATAAACAAAGACCAAACAAATGTACTCGGTTCAAGACAATTTTATAATACAAATACATAATATATATATATACATTTTCCCCTTTAATTATTTGTTAACTTTCTTCAATTATATTTTACTGATATTTGCTATCACTTATCTATTCTTTGTGAAAATACAAAATCCATAGAGAATAATGCCAGCTGGGCAGTAATTTGTTCTTTCTTATGTCCATTCACAAACTTTTATGGAGTGTGCTGTTTTCCATGATTATTGATGTTATCAATTATGATCTAAGCATATAAATTAAGTTAGTTCGAATCAGGCACCTTTATAGTAGTTTTCTTTAGGAGAAACTGAATACTGATATGCATACTCAGGGCTTGACAATAACTGTAACCTGCTAGCCGCGGATAATTTTAACTCGTGTTGAAATTTGGCGGGGGGGGGGGGGGGGGTGGTGGTGGTGGTGGTGTATATACGGTTTTCTTACCTTTAAAACTTCATCACATAGCTTTTAGAATAATTGGAAATAAAAAATTAGTTTCTTGTTAATTAAATTCTATAATATACCTCTCAAAGGACTAAAATTTAACATACCGTAACAGCTGACTCTGTAGCTTCTGTCTCGCATGGAACCTTGAGCTTCGTGTTTTACCACAGACATAGTACATCTCTTTTACGTAAGTGATCTTAACAACAGATCTTATTCAAGATTTGATACTAAAGATTTTGTTTCCAATATGTAATATCCCCAGTATAAGATCGAAAACGTCATCGCACTAGGTATCGTGTGCACGTGTTACACTCGACATGTTTGTTTATCGCCGAACACTATGCAGCCCTATTCAATGTTTTTAACCCTCATTTCTAACAATAGGTCATTTTTTCATTCATTTTCTGATAAATGTTTGAAGGAACTCCTTTCCACACATGAGCACGACTAACTCAAATTCTATTCTTCAATTTTTCTAAGTTATCGAGTAATATATATACCGTACAAAAACAAAACATATGAATGAGTAGTGCCTTAGTAGTTTTTTTAATTTTTTTTGTCAAAAACTGAATAAATTTGAAATTTTAACAAATTAATTATAATAATTTTTATAATTTTATTTATTGAGTAGATTTGTTAATCTATTTTCTTAAATCTTCTAATTAAAGACAAATATAATCTAGAAAATTAAATTTATATCAAGAATGATAACTCCAAAAACAATTTGTTACCCGCGGTCTCGAGTTTCACGAACAGCTGAAACCAAATTCATTTGAATTTCTTAAAGATGAACATGAACGCGAATATGCTGTCCTGTCCCATGAAACCAAACAAAAAACGATTCAAGGAGGGTTAACAAACGAAGAAGCAAATCATGATAAGAGAATGTATGCCACTAACACCGAAAAATGTCCAGTCGCATCATTATAACTTCTCATTAGCAAAACAGACCCGAACGCAAATGCTTTGTTCAATCACTGCACAAAAGAAGCGATTAATAATTTCAACGAGGATATCTGGTATTCAGAAAAAAACAGTGAAAAAATACCAGTTTTCAAAATTTATGTGCGACATATCTAGGAATGCCTCAGAGCTACAAGCATACAGGCACTTAGCGACGCAGAGGTAGAACTCCGTCATATCATGTTCATGAGCGGGTATAGCAACGAAGGATATATCCGTAGTTATGCCAGAAAATGCACAGGCAACCAAAAAATCGCAATCAGCAAAACATTGTCCAACTTGGCGTCAGCGAGCGATGGCGGTGCAGGGCCCAGCTGTGTTCCGGACGACCAGAGCACATACCTGCTTCAGCAAGCAATGTTCAAAGAACAAAATACAAAATTATCATCCAAATCATTTATCAACAATTCTGTTTTTCACAATTGTTCGATCAATGTTAATGTACATCCGGAGCTAGAGTAATGAACGTGTTGAAATCAACAAGTCCTAAATAAAATCACTCCGCGTGTTAATTACATGTACTTGTTTGTTTCTTGTTGATTATTGTTATTTACAATAAATTTAGCTTAAATATACATCATTTCTGTTTAAAATTGAATTATAAGCATCGGCTTTCATAAAGTTTGCGATGCGGTTTTTAGATTCATTTCTCGACGAACAAAAAAAATAATATACAGTCAATCCTATATAAAAATGAACTGATCGAAATTTTATCCACGAAAGTAAATTGTATTTTTTTTTTGTAGATCCATGTGTCCCGCCAAAAACTGGCAATATATACAGTAGTTGGTTTACAATATTTTCGCTAGATGTTCTGTGGAAAAAGATGTATACCATTTTCCTATACATTTTTAAAAAAAAATTGCAATATTCAATACAATATTGAATCTCTGGTAGATTCTATGACTTCCATTCGTTAAAGCAGATAAACCCTCCCCACTTTCTTTCCAAGACGTGCACTTCCAGGTGAAATCTCTTTGCTTTAATTTAATTACATCATTTTAATTTTCATTAGATCTATTAAACTCCATTCCTACGATTCCCTGATTTCCCACCTCGCCAACGGATCAGACGTTCGGTATTTCTTTGACACTTCCGGCTGCGCGCCACATACTGTGAGGTCAAGGGGTCAAGGGGAGGTCAAGGGGAGACAATCCGGTGTTTGGTGGCACGGTCAGTTTGTTTAGTGTCATCAAAGACACCGGACAAGGCACGGGAGTAACATTTTTCATGTACGATACATAGACGAGAATTCCAAGGGTATATGTATCTACTTACATTATCGAATAACATAATATTTGCAATGTTTGTTATAATGATGTTGATAACTCCCTTGTTACTATGTATAGGTGTGTCTTTTATTTAGATTTAAACGAAGAAATACAGTCGATGTGGATTACCAATGACGTGGCCAATATATTCTGGGGGAAACCTGGCTTCTTTGTAAACAATACTGATGACGTAGACGGGATATTTTGTAACTGGACAAGAGTAGAGGGGAAGTAAGGACAGACGCTACACTCTTCTCACTTCCCGTAAACCACCAATATACGCATGCCCAGTTGTTATATATATTTATATTACAGAATTAAGATAAGAAAGGATACACAGAATAGAAAGCTATTGGCGTTGATTTATTTTTATCGGAATCTGATTATGCTTCATTAGAGCTCGGATGTACAAGAAATGCACGCATTATTTTGAAGATTGTTTATCCTTTCTATTTTTCCACAGTATATGGGTAAAACAACATTCGGAACAAAAGCAGCTGACGGCATTCAGTGATATTCATACCATGCTGACTTCCGGTGAAGACATTCGGTGGGTGGTGAATTTAGGAAGCTGTAAATGTTCGCCAGATTCCGGTAAATGTCGGGAAGGGTCGTTTGGAAACACTGTAAGAGGTAACTATTTTAAATTCTGCTAGTTTCTAAACTTTCGTTCGGCAGTTAAATATTATTTTGTATTTTGGCGTTTCAAGCAGAATGAGAGGGAGATTATTGAAGCCATGGAAACACAAGTGTTAATCAAAGTGAAAGGATTTAACAGAAGAAAAAAATGCGCTATAAACAAATTAGATTTTAATAAATATTTTCCAGATTTCAAAATTCATCAGAACGGTTCTATAAGTTTCTCTTCCTCCATGACGGCGATTATTCCTCTTTCCTGGCGGTATGTCCGGTTTATCGCTTTCGGACACATTTACCAAAACAACACGGCCAGTTTCATGGTGTCCGAGTTAGACCCCACAACATGGGATAATGGCGGCAATTTCATGGTATCCTGTCCAATAGCCTCAGCCTACACGACAACAGGAGCTAAATTTTACATCAACAATGAATAAAAAGTCTGGAGAAATTTTGTGGATTATCATTTACCTAATAATTTGTTGCACCACCTATCCAAGTTTTTCTCACACGTCGTCCATCGAGGCCAGTTTTATATCAAATCTGGAATATTTCGTTAGAATTTTAGAACGTAGTGTCTGCTCCCGGCTTTCTGCCCACCAAAGTCAGAAAGACAATTCATTTTTTCCGCATTCAGAACATACATGCATGCAGCGTTTCCTACGTGTACATTCATTACCGAAATTCCATACACTAATGGTACTGTGAAGATGCGGGTGTCGATGGCGTCAAGTATTTCATGATATGACGTATTCTATTTCAAATGGGTCCCTGTATAGATCACGCATACCGTTCCCCATGCGTCACGGTACATCACGCACAGATAATTTTCTAACCAGAGTGTTAGGCCTTCATGAGTCTAAAGCGTTAAAGTTCACAGCAGCCCGTCTCGATTTAAAAAAAAAATTCATACGCAGAACAAGCTCTGACTTGCATATCAAATCAGTGGAGAGACAAACACCACATGCATGTGATAATGGTATATTGCTACATCAGTATGGGAAGTTGACGAAAGAGAAGCTGACGTCACTCGTTTGTCATAAAGTTGCCGTTAACACATATTTTCAATAAAATATCCAAGAATGAGGCAGACATGAAACACTTTGTCGGTCTTTTACATCAAATTCACTGGGGTATATCGTATCGACCTACACTGTATGACTGAAAATGATTATTGTTAATAGATAAAACGTCGTCGATACATCATGTTTAAAGTTTATACCAAACTTGTGGAGCACATCACTGTAGGTTGATAGAATATGACGTGTCATTTGAACGACCTATATCTATAAATATCTCTGTTGGAGTATTGTACTTTAATTACGTTCACGCTGACGTTCAGGGTGAGGTCAGTTCCGTTGCGTTGCGAAGCACACATTCACCGCGACCTTTAATCTTTATCCCGCATTCGGACCGAACCGAACCGAACCCTTGTATAATGTGTTATTTATATTTTTAGCACTGATTCAGTGTTGGTATCATTAACGTCTTATTCACTCTAATACATAAACATATAAGTAACAATTGATATTGTTAGAATACCTTAGATATGTATGATATCTTGAATACATTTGAAAGTTCGCGTTTCATATTGTAACGTACGACTGTGACGTCATAGTTACATTTGTGTATACATGGCAACAAACTCTGATGACTTCGATCCACATACGAGGTTCATTTACGGTTACGGGAATAGCCGAGCAGTTAAATTAGCCTCGAATGTATGACCGTTAGTGATATGTATACACGCCTAACATTTGTAATGCGGTAGTCGATCTACTCTACCGGAAAAACTGCCGTATTCAGAAAGTAGTGATCAACAAATGGTTTTTTTAAATGAATTTGTCGAGCTTTCCTTAGAAAACTGCCTTCTGTATTGGGGAAAAAACTTAAATCTCAAAGAGAAATGGTAGAAAACATTGAGACTGTCAGAGAAAAAATGTTAAATTGGACTGTATTTCGCGGGAGCTCTCAGTCGTTCCAGTTCATCAGTGACGTTAAAGGTGTTGTTATACGTCACTGTGTACGTAGTATGGCGGAAAACATCATACATCCGAGTTTAGATGAAATAGACCGAGATTTTCCGAGTGCTTTATCCCGCTACCAATATCTAGACATGTTAGTGTTTACATTATATGTCCACGAATCCGGAGGTCGGAGTTGTGTTATTTTGGTATGTCAATGTCTTTCTTGTGTGTGTCTTTTTTTTTCTTTTTTTTTTCTTTTTTTGCAATTTCACCCGAAAGTAAACAATGTAGCTTACACTTTATGCGCTGAAAGGTAAACATGACAAGGTTTAATGTATTATCTATAGGACAAGGTCATTCATCACGGTAAAACTTGCTAAAATTATATATGACCACGTTCGAAGGCAAAGAGTATGTTTCACAAACAAGTCTAGTCACAATGTAACATGGCGGGGTACAGCTTTTACATGTATTGCTGAAGCAGGTTGTACTTAACTACGAGCACGTAACGATTCCCTTATGTACCTGCTGTTGAAACGTCGTAAAATGTATCTTTGCGGAAGATATAAAGATTATTAAAAGATTCGTTATAAACAGGCTCCCGCCTGGTTGTTTTTTTACCTGTACTGTAATTTGATCGTTGGTATTCTGTCTGCGTGTAGGAATTTTTTAAGTGTAAAATATCGCTGTTGACATTAAATTGTATTTCTAGTGATATTTTGGTCGCTTTATTTTTCAATTTACAAACCGACGTTAGAAAAGTCAATTTTACAGAAATCATGCATTTAAACGTGTAACATGTAAACGGTTTACGAACTATGTGCTGCTAGTGCTGAACATTACACCTATTTAAATAAGTAGTAAGGTCCACATAACTTTGATCCGAGTGAACACATAAAGGAATTGATAAAATCAACTCCAAATAATGATGATAAAATTTGTACTTAATAGATTCTGGTATTATTGCTTAGGGTCAATATAGTTCGGGCGCATATAATCACCGCTAATCACCGAAATTACCAAATGAATGACCGAAATCACCAATCTAGTCACACATCGGATTTCATGAGGATTTGTAACAATTTTACTATAAAACCGATTATTGCGAAGCGTGAATCTGAGTTTCTTCTCTTTACAGAACAGTGAACTATAAATTGCCAGGAAGTTCCAAATGTCTAAGGTCAATGTGATAAACATAGCTGCAGTTACGGACATCCAAAGATGAATGATGCTGACTCAACTTAAAATTATTATCGTTGATGTTGTAATCATTAAATATTATTCTCTCGTGCTTTATAGTTCCGATAAAGTGAATGGCACATAATTTGAATGTTTAATATATGTTGGAAATAAACGTTTTCATGCTGTTTAGGAGCATGAAAGTGTCGACACGGGATACCTATACAGTCTGTGATGTTTGTTTAATGCATCTGTCTTGACTCTTTTGGTGAAGTTTTTTAATTACATGTATACAAAAAAAAAACACGAACTCGTAAAGAGAGTATACTATTCAAGAAATGGCCACATGATACGTCATGACGTCATATGTGTTAATTGCTGCAGTAGAAAGTAATAAATTATACAGAACGGATAGTCAATGTTTCGAGGACATCCCGTTAGTATTTAACATTCAGCCATACATGACTGTGCCAAATCGAAGAGAACTTCTGCCAGCAAACATCAACATTACAGTGCCATTGACGGACTCGTATGGATATCCCGGTTACAGAAAAGGTGGAACGTTTTGATAAAGATCTATCTTATCATAGATTGACACTTTTCGTTCGCAAACATGTTGTTTCATTGTAGATCATAACATCACTTTATAAAAGTATCTTTACATATGTAGTGTGGTATGCAATAGTCATTGAACCTCATTAAAATCAGGGGCCATATTTACTAAAGTTCTTAGACGTAGACGTAAACGTAGGATTTACGTCTGACTTAAGATTAGAGTTACGTACTCGTGAAATGGTATTTACAAAACCGTTCGTAGCCGCAAACGTAACTTACGAATTCTTAAATGTACAATTGCACGTACGCGTGCGCAATGGCTATTTTCACTTCAGTCGGAAAACAGTAATCTAACGATAGGCGTATCGTCTGACGATCTTTAAGCATGTCGAGCAAGAAACAGCGGAAACCGAATTTTTCTGATCTGGAGGTGGAGGTGTTGGTGGACGCTGTTTCCATTAATTACAGCATTCTATATGGGAAGTTTTCCTCCTCGCTGACCAATGCGAGGAAGACTGCAACTTGGCAGCAAGTCACTGACAAGTAGGATTTTACTGATAATGGGTGTAAACTATATTCAATACAAAAACAATTTGGTACTTTTTAATGCTCCAGTCATCACTCCTGTTCACGATTTTCTGATTACGTAAATTGTGAATGTTCCAAGCAATTTTAAATTGGGCTTATTACTATTAGCATATTTAGGCATAGATCTAGGCTTGTGTAGAAAAATCATGACACTCACCTGTAGGGGAAAAAAAATCTAGGGCTTTATTCATTTTTCTATGCAAGCCGCTGTGACTTACTTAACTTGCTACGGAAGAAAAATATACTTCCAAACCACAGGTGCTTGGGTCATAATATATTAATGCACATCTAACCTTATACAAATGTAAATAATCAATATGTAAATAATTATTTGTGTATTCATATATTAAGACCCAAACATAAAAATGGTCAATAACTAGGCCTAGTATTAGAACTGATGAAGTTTATTTTACAATTTCCACAATACATAAAAAAATAATGTGCTGTAAAAGTGCATGGCTCCTTGTATCAATTCTTGTTATACATATATCAGAGTAAATGCAGTAAGTCTTCAATGTACGAGAGATGTGGTTGAAGTCAAGAAGAAATGGCAGGACCTGCAGTCAGCTGCCAAAAAAAAAAGGAAGCAGAGAGGAGAAAAAAGATGATGAAGACTGGGGGTGGTCCATTGGACCATCCATCAATGAACCTGTGGGAAGAGAAAGTGTGTTTACGAATATGTTCGTTTTTAATGTTAATTTTTATTTATATGTATTTTGTTTTATGCACATTTTTAAAAGCATGTTTCAAATAATGATGGAAAGTCATGGAGAGTCTCAACCAAGGAAGGTAAGTTGATTTCATTTAGCATTTTAATACTGTTAAAATAGTGTAAACTTCACATAGCACATCTCAAATTAAAAAAAAAGGGGGAGGGGTAGGGGAATTATTCATTTGGGTTGTCAAATTAATCATTAGTAACTAGCTAACAATTGGCAAACTTGGTATATATACTGATACAAAATTTCCTAGTACAAAATCCTTTCACATCTCTTTGGTTATAACCTACCATGGTGTAAGAAAACTATATACATAAGCTAGATGCCATGATGTGAAGTTTGAGTCTGCTTCATGTCTTGAATCACTCAACATACTAAATGTTGTATAAATCATTTTTGTTCATATGAACAAGTAGTTTGTATGTTTTGTTCCCTTATTGGTTATACCTGCATTTTACTGCCTTATTTAAGAGATCATGGGTAGTGTTAATTGGAAAGTCTCCATACACATTCATTATTGATATATGAACAAAGTAGTTCTTGGATTTTTGTAATTGTGTCCTTGGTTCCCCGAAAGTTTGTATCTAACTGTCTTAGGAGATCATGGGTTCAATTCCCATCACTACTTCACTGCCAGTAGTGTTAAATGGTAGGTCTCCAGTCATTAGCTAATGAGCCATTCTTGCGAATTATGAACAAGTAGTTCATGTGTTACTGTAATTGGAATTATGTATCATACTAACCGCAAGATCATACTAAACCCAGGTCAGTATAATTAATTCTGGGACTTTGTTGAGATGTTTTGTATGTTCCTCCTTTTTGTGACTTCTAATGATTTAAAACGAATCTGTTATCAAATTTTTAATGTTGAAGTTAAGTTTTGAAATTTTTATGCAATGTTAGTAGAGATTGACAATTTAAAAAAAACACTTTCTCAAAAATTGTATCAAATTGAAAAAATAAACATGTATAAATAAATGAATTATGTCAATTTAATCACTGATTGTAGGATATGTGGTATTGAAGTACATTGCATACATAGAACTTGTTTTAGGTTTTGCAGGTTATTCCTTCAACTGCCATTAGTGGCATCAGTGGTGGTACTGATACTAGTGAAACAACCACATCATCATCAGTCCAAAACACATCAATGTGTACTGCATCAGGTGATGGAAGTATTGAAGGGTTGATAATCACAGAAGGTAAATGGTAGGAGAAGACCTAGCCAGTCTTGGAGGAAATAATATATTAAGAAGTCAAAGTGTTTTCTGTCTGTCAAGCAATTTCCACAAGTAAAAACATTATGAAACAACAATTTTGCAAATACTTCTTATACCGTTTTGTATTTCACATATGACTTCGTTGTACATATCAGAGTTTGTTTTCTAATATTACCATTAAGGTTTTATGTACCTTTCCTTGCAAACAAAAAAACTACGTTTTGTTTAGAAGTAAAGGGGAGGGGGGAGTCAGACAATACATATTTTTATTGTATATGTTTAAATCCGCTGTTTTCAATTTCATAGTTTAAAGGCCTATCAACTTAACAGTATTCCATGGTGCAATGTGAAATTAGAAAAGAAATAGTAGTGCCGTATTGTTTGTCTAGGGGGTGTGTCCCCATACCAAGTTACATTTATATGATGTAAATGAATTTTTTTAAGGGTGCTCAGCCAATCAAATTGTGTGTTACAAATAAAATAAAATTATTCACTATTAAATCTATAGGCATAATAGAAGATATAATACAAGATATGAATAGTACTGGTAGGGCTTGTATAATCAAATCAACACACTTTTCAACTACCAATGACAGGATATATATTGTATAAATGATATAGTGTTACTGCATGTCTGTCTGTTTTTTGTAAATCTTTTCATTGCTAGTAGAATTATAAAATTATTTTAGTGCCAGTTGAAGAACTTGTGTCACAAGCCACAGGAACAACATGCAATGATACTGACAAAGCAACTGAAGTGGAGGGTTAGTATAATATACAATTTATGGACTGTTTAGCAGGGAGACATCACAAATTATCAGGTCTTAAGTTAATGATTAACGATCCTGCATACTATCTTTTTTAATTGTCTTCACAAGAGCTTTCTCATTTGTGCCATTAGCAGTTATCTTCGAAAGGGAGACAGCCCAGTTATCACATCATGAATTGTCTCCCTTCACATGACCAGTTCTCGACCAATAAATTGTATTATTATGAAAGTTAATAATACATACCCGGTATTGTGAATTAAAAAACCATGATGTACAACTTTAGCAAGAATATTATCCTTTTTTGATACCTATGTTATATTGCATGAATCATCCTTTAATCATTACTTTCACTTTATAGAGACAAACTCAGTTGCTCCAATGTCAACAAGTAGAGGTATGGAATTATGGGTGTAGTTTACTATTTGTCTGTATATCTGTTTAAATTGCTGTATATTTTTGTCTTTGGGGAATTTTTAAAAACTTTGTGATCTATGTAATTGGATGTCATTAACTTATTTTAAACCTTAGGTAAAAGAGGGTACTCCTGCTCTGAGGAAACCCGCCGCCTTCTTGATTTTGAGGAAGAAAAGTTGAAAATCAAGAAGCGTCATCTTGAGATAGAGGAGGAGAAGTTGCAAGTCTTGAAAAACATTCATAACTTGTTGCAAGAAAATTGCAGCAATCCTATTTATGGATTGATCTCCAAGGAAATGTGAAAAAAATATATGTCACTATGTTATTAAGTATTGTTAACTTTGCTGATAGTCTGTCATCTGTTTGTCCATCTGTCTCTCTGTCACCTTCTTTCTGATATTGAGTAGATTATTCCACTTTAGTGGGGGGCCACAATGGAGGATGAAAGTTTTATATGCTGATATATTAACAGACTGTCCAGTGACTCTAAAATTATTTTTGGAAATTCCTGATGTTTTCAGTTTTGCTAATATTCTTTTTAAAATAAATTAAGGGGAAATTCTAAAATAGTTAGAAAGGAAAAATAAGTTCTAAATTTTCATGTTAATTCATATTATTAAATTTATTATACAAATTGTATCGTATAGATATATACATTAATCCTTTTTTTTTTTTTTTTTTTTTTAGAAATTATATATATATATATATATATATATATATATATATATATATATCTGTGTGTGTGTGTGTGTGAAGGCAGTTGACCAGTGGACCCATGTGTCAAGCTTGTTTATTGGTGGTGACCTGGTGACAAATATGTAACTATTTAAAAGGTATCTAAATTTCAATATTTGTAAGCAATATTTTCCCTGTGAAGATTATCTGAGGGATAAGTTCATGCTCCTTCACTGAAAATGTAGCATGCAGTACACATATTTACATATATAAAGAGAAGTGTTTTGTTTTTACTTTAAAGAAGCTATATATAGTAAAACTATTATTTGTGTACACATCAATGAAGCACTGATTGTTGTTAGGGTATATAGCTAGTGGACAACTTTCCAAATTCTATGAAAGTCTTATTTTAGATTGTGGTTCTCTTAATAAGAAAATAATAACATGTTTGCATCATTTTTATATTTCAGGTTATAGCCAATATAGCTGAGACATGGAACCCTGGAAGACGCCCTTCCCTCACTAAATTATTTTTTGTAAGATTTTTATTGATTATCTATGGTAAGTCCATTTAAATTCTGAAAGAGCTTTAGTTACATGTAGAAGTGCTTTAGGGTAATTGCCTTCATTAGATAAAGTGCTATATAAATGAAAGGTTCAGATAACGAACAGTGATCAATCTCATAAATCCCATAAGCAATACAAAATAGATAGTTGGGCAAACACGGACTTATACTATAAATGTTTAATAACGATAATAATAATAGTTTAGCTAAAAAATTATTTATTATACCCCCCGCGAACGAAGTTCAGGGGGGTATATAGGAATCAGTCTGTCTGTCTGTCTGTGCAGATTCGTGTCCGGGCCATAACTTCTTTGTTCTTTGACATAGGCATACCATATTTGACACATGAGTGTATCATCATGAGATGATGTGTCAGGTACCTTCATGACCTCTATATGACTTTGAACTTTGACCTCAAGGTCAAAATTGATTATAGGGTTTTGACATAGTCATAGCATAAGACATGGGTGTATCACCATGAGACTATGTGGTATGTACATTCATGACCTCTTCATGACCTTGAACTTTGATCTCAAGGTCAAAATTATAGGTTTATACCATAAAATAGGTAACACTTTCATATTTTGTGTGTAGAATCTTTATAGCAAAACCTTATTAATCTGTAAAGTTTAGCCTTGACCTTGGGGTCGAGCCTACATTTTAAAAATCTGACTTATTCAATATCTTCTGAACTATTTATTTAAGATAGATCTTTCATATTTTGCATATGAATTTATTTCTTGTGGCAAGAAAAAACCTTTCATTTCATACCACACCAATTGTATACACTTTGACCTTTTCTCGATGAAAGGATGAATGATTGTACTGTTTCCTACTATTATTATTTCTCTTTCAGTGTTAATATTACTCATCTCAATAATGTATTGTACTGTTTTGTTGATTGTTTTTGAACAATGATGTATTTTGTGAACCTCTTAAATACTTGTTTGTATTCAGAAAAAAAAATAACAACTAGATATAAACGGAGGATTGAAAATTTGTATTTCGTTTGTTTCTTCAATGAAGAACAGTGCATGTGAAAATAATATGAAATAGATATTTTAACAAATACATGTTCAATGAAATTGAACTGAATGATTGACTACGCAAGCAATGACATTTAAAGGGACTGATTCACTATTTACCCCAAAATCTTGTTTTTCAATTTCAGATGATCAAATTCAACTGTCTAATGTGCTTTAAAGGTTTTACGAAAAATATTAGATCATAAATCATGACA
This sequence comes from Ostrea edulis, assembly GCF_947568905.1. Classification (NCBI taxonomy): domain Eukaryota; kingdom Metazoa; phylum Mollusca; class Bivalvia; order Ostreida; family Ostreidae; genus Ostrea; species Ostrea edulis. The sequence goes on along the minus strand of NC_079166.1, from coordinate 86,793,407 downwards.
AGGTTCATTATAGAGAGTTTATTATTTGTTGTGTAAAAAAGATTGAGCTCCATGTTATTGTTCACAAAATTTAGATAATTTCAATAGTTTGATTGTAAACATAAAAATGATTTGAGTCTTGTTTACATAACACAGAATTAAAGCTAAGATATTGCTCTTATCCTTGCATTAATAAGCTCTAAATGAGATATTTTCAATATTTAACATCAACAATAAAAACAATATTGTATTAAAAAAAAAAAGTCCCTTTAAATGAACATATTAGAAGTAGTTCTGTTATCAAGAACAATCTAATCTCCCTGTTTGTCTAAATTACTGTTAACATGATTATTAAATTGGAAATTAGATAACAAATTTAAATGAAGTAGTTACAAGTTGATTTAATTCAGTGATATTGTATTTAGTGAAATTTAGTACTGACTGAAAAGTACAAAGTTGATTTAAGAGAAAGAAATGATACAATGGGATCCCAAAATGTGTTTACACACACATACACCACACATACATGTCTTAAATTTCAGGGACGAGTGACTACAAGATTGTTGTTTGCTGTTCACTGGTATGTATGAAAATCCTTCAATTTGGAGTTTAAAATCTCCTAATAATTAAACCCCTTATGTTTGTTGCATTGACAGAATTTTCACTGTTGGAAATTGCGGTGGCATCAGAAAAGAGAGGAATGTTTCCAGCCACAGGTGTAGGCAGTCTTTCTTCAATGGCCTTGTTGTGCAGACGGCAACAACACTCAATTAACCGGACACACTTCTCAGGAGCATAAGCCAAAGCCCCACCAGTTTTGTGAAGACATCTGAAATAGACATTGAACAGCTTCATAATAAAGATGGTTTGATAGCCTTGATACATCGAAGGTCAGTAACAGTGGAGCCAGCTCGTGAATTACTTTGTCGTGATGTAGCATTTGAAATACATTTTAAAGTTTGATTAGATAATATAATTGGCAGTACATGTTATATTCATAGTAAATACATCTGTTAATGAAAAAATTTGTCATTGTTTTGAAATTTGTTTAACAGCAGCACAGAATAATGTTTACCGGAATCTAGACTTGAGGACACCAAAGGCTCTCTCGACACAGTTCCTCGTCTTCGCGTGACTGGCATTATACCTTTCCTCTTGTGGTGTTGTCGGGTGAAGAATTGGTGTCATCAGCCAGGGCCTTAATGGATAGCCACTGTCTCCCAAGAGCCAGCCTCCCCCTTCCAGTCTATCCATTAATGCAGGAATGCCTGAGTTAGTAAGTATATAGGAGTCATGTGTGGCACCACCATACTTACTTACTATGTTGATAAATCTAAAGAAATGGATGAATTGATATAATATTAATAAAAAAATCATGCATTGTCTGTCAACAATTGAACATTTTTAGTATCTTCTTGATAACTACCATTCTAATTCTTTTCAAATTTGGTGTGATGCATATTTGGGACAAGGGCGACAGAAATTGTAAATTTCAAGACCCCTGGCACCCTTGCAACCTTAGGGGTAGGACAAAAACTGTCCAAAATTGACCAATTTTCAAAACTCTTCTCTTCAACTACACGTGTAAGAAAAACTAAATACATAGTGATGGAGACCAGAGTGGGCCAAAACTTAGTATTAAATAGTTATACATGTATGTGTAACACATTCAGATATCTTCTTTAATGCTATTGATTCTGAATTGAAACTAAATAGATATTTAGAAGGAATAGATTGACCGTTACCAAAATTGTAAATTTCATTATCCCAGGGGTAACAGTTTTGGTTGCAGGGTAGGACCAGAATTATAAAGTTATTATTTTGTCTTTTTCATTGATATTTGCTGTATGGTATAAAAACTAACTGCATATTTAGGAAAAGCAAGAAGGGATATACCAAAATTATGAATTTCACAACCATAGGGTTAAATGGACTCTAGGACATGATTGATTGTATCTTGTTTAACGTCTCACTCCAAAAAATTTCACTCATATGGAGAAGCCACCAAGACTAGTGATGGGCTTCAAATTTAGGCATTTACTAGGCGCTTATGACCATTGAGTAGTGAGTGTTCTTTAGCGTGCCACACCTACTGTGACACGAGACATCCGTTTTTAAGTTCATCTCCGAGGACCCGTGACATTCACACCCAATGCCAAGCATTTGGCGATGGCACTGTCACTACCTGTTTTAACGACTTAGGTCTGTTGCGGCCGGGATTCGAACCTCGCCCTTCTGCATGCGTGGCAAACGCTCTAACCTCTAGGCCACCACAGCGGTCTTACATTCTAGGACAGGTCCAAATTAGTGGTAATGTTACATATATGATATACTATGTGGAGCCTTTCATCAATAAAAGCACTTTTGAGGGCATTTGAGTTTTAAGAGCACATCTTCTTTTATATAAAATTTGGATATCAGTAAACTGTGCTTTTTAAATATTGATATATGAATTTTGCCTTTTAAGTAGAATCCTATAATTGAAAGGTAAAGGGAGCTTTGTCCCACCCACCCTTCCCAGTTCTCTGTAATTTCATGAAATGAAGAAATGGGCATTATCTGTACTTGGGTACTGCTTCTTGTCCTTGCCTGACCATTCCACTTTAGGTCATATTGATAGTAAGGGAAGAGTAAAGAAAGAGGATAGCTTGGGCAGAACTTGCTTATCCTAACAAGTTCATACCTTCCTCTTGCTAGATAGTAAATAACCCAATCTATCTTTAGTAGTTTGTATATATACTCAACATGTATCATTTTATGTTAATTATATTTGTGGAAAAATTGTAGTGTATTGTTTTAAAATATTGCTTACTTCAGGTCTCCAGTGACGACACCTTGGACGTTTATGGCATGAAAACCTTTTCGTGAAACAAATACATGCTCATCATACCCTGACATCCCCATGATTGGAATCAGAGTACCATCTATTGCTCCAACAACATTTGGCATGTTGGCCACACGCGTAAACTGCGCCTTGATGTTTAGAATTTCATTTGACTCTGAAGGAAAGTTGATGTTGAGTAGGGAGCAGTTGAGAGCATCTACAACATCCATTAAAATTCTGCTCATCGATGGTTGAGAGATGCCATGTAAGTCAGCCACTTCTGACTGAAAATCACCCTTTGTGATAATTCTTAGTGTTGACAAGACCTGTGGATTAAAGATATTTCAATGGTTGTCCTCTCATCAGTTAAAAAGTGAAATCGTATATGTAGACAGATAGTAAATAAAAACTTTTAATTCTTTCTTGGCTCTCATTGCTTTATTATTTGAGTGAATCCTAGCAGATAGAAGGTTGCATATGGAGTGACAAATTAACATGAACTCAAATAATTGAAGCACACAACCATTCTGTTAAAGATTTCTTCAGATGATTAATGATATATGAATTCTTGCACACTTTAAAGCAATTATTTCTTCCTGTGATGTCATCAGATTTTGCAAAATCAATGATTTATTTATTATTTAGAGTTATGCATGATTGGAACATAAATTTTGTTGGAGTCTTTTCCGATAGTTATTTTTAAAAAATCTGGTTAAAAATGACCCATTTCGAAAGTCTTAAGTCGTAGATGAATAATTATTGGTATGTTTCAAAATATTGAATCCAAGGGCAATAATTCTGTTGATTTAACATCCTTATCAGAACAATTGTTTAATTTATTTTTTAGAGACATTTTGTTTATTTTTGTGAAAAAAACCAGTTTCGTGAAATTGTTAAGAATGCTATTAAATGGTCACTCATAACCAGTTTTTATGAAATTTTGATAACGCTTTTTATGGAAAATTGCAATTTTCTGATGGCGATATGCTGTTTTTCGCCACACTCGACAATTTTTCAGATTCTGTAAATGTATGTCTCGCAAACTGTGATGACATATATATTTTATTTGATATTTTTAATTCTAATTAATGCAAATAAAAACTCTTTAAACTTGTGTAAGATAAAGTTGGGAGAATGGTGTCACCGTAATTGAATTATTTGAAGATATCAATTCGATTATTGCTCTCTTAATTGAATTAATGCACGCATTAAATCAATTATTGCTCTCATCAATTGAATTAATGTTCACTTCAATTCAAGTATTGCTCTCATCAATTGAATTAATGTGTGCATCAATTGAATGAATGAGAGATATAATAGATTTGGTGCATGCATTAATTAAATTATTGCTCTCTTTAATTGAATTTATGAGAGTATCAATTTCGTAGAAATATTGCCCACAGTAATTAATTTAGAGCTCGGTATAAATGATTTGATGATCTCTTTAATTCAATTGAAGATACTTTTAATTATTTAAAATTCATAAATTCAATCAATGCGTGCAATAATTTAGAATTGAAGGCACCATCAATTATTTGAGATTTTTAATTAAATTGTTGCGTTCATCAAATGAATCGATGATACCTTCAATTATTTGAGTTTATGTTAATTTGGCGCTCCATACTTATCCCCTTCCAATTGGAGATTGAGAAAAGGCAAACATTGAGATAATTCAGGTTTGAATTCTCAAGAACCACTCGGGTGGACACGTTGAAATTCACATGATGGCTTCCTGATCGTGACAAAGTGGGGATTCACTTTTTAGCTCACCTGAGCTGAAAGCTCAAGTGAGATATTCTGATCGCCTGTTGTTCATCGTCTGTCTGTAAACTTTTTATATTTTTGACTTCTCCAGAACCACTGGGCCAATTTCAACCAAGCTTGGCCAAAAGCATCCTTGGGTGAAGGGCTTTCAAGTTTGTTCAAATGAAGGGTTATGTCCCTTTCAAAGGGGAGATAATCACAAAAATAGGGTGAGGTCGTTTATAAATCTTTTGAAGAACCACCGAGCCAGAAGAGCTGAAATTTACATGAAAGTTTCCTGACATGGTGCAGATTCAAGTTTGTTAAAATCATGGCCCCTGGGGGATCCAAGTTATACATACAAATATATATAGAAAAAATCTTCTCAAGAACCACTGAGCCAGAAAAGTTGATATTTACATGAAAGCTTCCTAACATAGTGCAGATTTAAATTTGTTCAAATCATGGCCCCCAGGGGTTAGATGGGGCCACAAGGGGGCATCAAAGTTTTACATACAAATATAGGGAAACTCTTCTCAAGAACCATTGGGCCAAAGAAGTTGACATTTACAAGAAAGCTTTTTGACAGTGTAGATTCAAGTTTGCAAAAATCATTGCTTCCAGGGGTAGGTTTGGGCCGTAATAGGGACAAAGGTTTTACATGCAAATATATATGGAGAGTCTTCAGATATGGACCAAGGTGACTCAGGTGAGCAATGTGTGGCCCATGTGCCTCTTGTTAAATAATGACCCTCCTGGGAATCTCCTTTAAAAATGGTCATCTTAACAACAGCAGGACCATGATTGGAATTCCAACAGAAATGAATGGATATAAATGTAAAACTGAATAATTCATTTTTTGAAAATCAGGGTATGAACTGCAAGTTCTAATGACGTCATACTTTTTATGAAGCACTAAAGCGCGTCATAAAGTATGCTGGCGTAAAAAATGTAGCAATTCACACCCTCATGTAATTTCAGAAATGATTTTTTTAAGACTATCAATTTACGATAAAGAACATGCAACAAAGAGAGCCGGTGTTGCATAGACACCCCCCCCCCCCCCCGGAAAGATGGGCCTGGCATAGAATTTCCCCAAGGAAGAATTATCCCGCGCCCAATATTCCCCCTAGGAAAAACAATCCCAGTATAGAATTTCCCCCTAAATGACGGTACGCTTCCCCCCTTCTTACATTTTAGATATGTATCCGTTTCCAGTTCTATTACTATAATTTTCTTGCTAATTCTACTTATCATTTTGTTTCTTTTTAAAAAGGAAATTATTCAAATCGTGCAATGGTAGATCAAAATTCATTCAGACATCTCAAGTCTTTGCCGCAATGTAACATATAGTTCTAACACATTTGAAATAGTCAAGTTGGGAAGAATACTTGACTATTTCAAATGTTAGAACTACATGTAGTACATTACGGCAAAGACTTGAGATGTATTTTGATCTACCATTACATAATTACAAAGTCTAAAAGTTACATTTACGGAATAAATGCGCAACGGAGCGAATAACATGAGTATATACCCACGCAAATGTATATCTTTCAATAATTAAAGACTTTTTCGGGTTTTTAGATATTTTAATGCAAGGAAAATGATTTTGCGTCGGTGCATGTACATGTATATACTCATGTTATTCGCCCCGTTTTCATCGTGGTTTTTACTTACCCCCCCCCCCCCCAAAAAAAAACAAGCCCCATTTTTCTCGGTTTTATCCCCCAAAGAAACAATTTTTCCCGTGGAAACTTCCCCTTTCAACGTCTTTTAGAACGTTGTCTCTGTATATACTCATGTTATTCGCTCCGCTATTTGTTTTATAATCCATGTAGCGGAGACCACAGACAGTCAACTCTCATAATTCTAATGCGCAGCGGAGCGAATAACGAGTATATACCAACGCAAAATGTTTATCTTTCAATATTCAAAGACTTGTTCGTTATTTGTTTTTTTAATATTTCAATGCAAGGAAATGATTTTGCGTCGGTATATACTCATGTTATTCGCCCCGCTTTCATCGTGGTTTTTACTTACCCCCCCCCCCCACCCCCCCCAACCCAAGCCCCATTTTTTTTATCCCCCAAAGAAACCCTTTTCTGGGGGGAACTTCTTCTTTCAACGTATTTTAGAATTTTAGAATGTCACGCCTCTGTATTACTCATGTTATTCGCTTCACTATTTGTTTATAACCCATGTAGGGGAGGGCGGTGGATAAAAGATAGAAAAATGTACTTTCGTTAAGTTGACGTGTTAAAAACATCAATGTCTTCATTGTGGTATATATCTCATCAGGTAAGAAACACACTAATATCCTTAATAGTGTAAATTGACGTTAACGTCTACAACGTCAAACTAATTCGATCCGCGGAGCGAATAACTGATTATGCCATTTTCATTTGGGGACTGATTGCACAATACTATAATTAGGAGGAAAAGAAGAAAATAAATAACACAAAACACTTTTTTGGGCATGAAAATGAAGTTTTTAGATCCGCCAAAAACAGATCGGGTTCAAACTTTCAAGAAAAGTAAAAGTTGTTTACCATGGCTGGCACTGGAAGCGGACGAGACCTTCCTGTCGGTCTCTGCAGCTGGTTTTCCACCAGATCCATTAAACTTAATAGTGATTGTCTGGGAAATCGATATCTAGTAATTAACTGCTCGTCAGTGTACATGTCGAGAGGGTTTGTCCTATCCCTAAACACCCGTTCACGTCGAAATGCTCTGTCTGCTTGTATAAACAACAATAACGCCGCCATTTTCTTTTTTATTTTTGAGGTTACGATCAGCTTACGTGTACTAGCATAGCACACGTAGAGTTACGCTTATTTCTGACGTAAATCTACGTCTACGATTGTTAGTGAATACCGTCCCACACGTAAACGTACGCTACGTCTAGATTTACGCTACGTTTACGTCTACGAACTTTAGTAAATATGGGCCCAGATCTCTCACTTTTCCAATGGAGGGGTAGAAAAAACCTTCTTTTAAGGAGATTGATGCATTAGTCTACACTGTGTCGAAGGAAACATCAGATTCACCGACATAGATTTAATTCACGATCTTCTTTTTACTACGCTGATACACAGGATCGTTTTTCAGATGGAAGGCAACCAGATTTTGAAATTATTGATTTCTCAATGGTGGATATATAGTGGGATCCAGCCGCCCCCACCTATTTTTTTTTTCAGATCTAAGGTCAATCGTGGTCTCTTTTTTTATAAAAATGTAAACGCTAGAAAAAACGATAATTGCTTCCACTCTCAGAGAAATAAATAACAAAATATTTTATTTATTGAATCACTTTTATTGGGAGAAGTTACATTTTTTTTCCAAACCCTTAAAATTCGCGTCAGTTTATTAATTTCACCGTATCAAACATGACAGAAAATTGTAAAAATGACTACATAGGAGACACATTCCAAGTTTTATAAGATCTGTAAAATCCAGGAGTTTCAAGTGAATTTCGCACCCTGGTCCACCATTAGGGCTTCGCCCTGGATCCTTTAGGGGCATGAAGGCGGCCTCTAGACCCCCTGCCCCATGAAGTTGCGCCCCTGAACTTTAATTGCCTTAACACAATACCTGGTTTACGAGTTCTTGAGGACAGACTAATTATTTCCAATCTGAAGGGCAATGGGCCCCTTAATGAGTAAATTGATGTAGTAAAGACATTTCAATTGACATTCACCTATAAAGCACATTTTCGGAAACCAAATATTTCTGAAATTTTCATTCTATCTTCGGTCACTGTGACCTTGACCTTTGACCTATTTCTCCAAAATTAATAGGGGTCTTCCTTACTTGGAACTCAACAATATAGCAAAGTGTCATTTGATTAGATTGTAAACTTTTCGAGTTATCATCCGGAAACCAATTGCTGACGCCAGACCGCTCGCATCACCAAACTAATAGCCGAGTTCAACTTCGTTGCAACTCGGCTAAAAATTATATTGAACAGGTTGTTTTCACCAATGTAACATAAATCTCAGATTTGTCGAGGTTATACTAGATCTATCGCGGTATTATTAGCGTGAGCGCGTCAATGGTGTGGATGGAAATTGTAGTACTATATGAAAACCTATTTATTCTCCATGCAAGATGAAGATAACAAACAGTGAGCAAAATCAATTCATTCCATGCCTAAAACTACTTTACATGTGTTTTAAATGAAACAGTTTGCCTAGTTTTCGAGTTTGAAAGCGATGAAATTCAAATCTTGCGATATGCATATTTTCTTCGATATTTTACGCGCCATTATCTGTGACGTCATATGCGACCTCGAGCGAGAAGATTTGAAAACAGTTGTTAGTCATATACATAAACAGATTAGATTTAATTGACAGCTGTCAGTAGAGAGGATTTGGACTGTGTTTCTTTCACTTTTCGAAGGAAGGTATCAGGGACAAGACGTGAATATTTTTTGTCGACACGACTTTGCCATAAAAAACCCAGTAGAATTTGTCCCTGTACTTTTTCAAACAAGCACTTGGACAAAGACGTAGATAAACTGCGAGAAAATGGTTCTACCGAAGCTACGCACTGTTACATACAGGCCTACGGCATATACTTTCCGTTCTGCTCTTAAATTCAACACACACTCGCACCAACTGACCTTCACCTTGTAACAACATATAGGCAGAACTTTGCTAACAGTGTCTACCAACTGGTAGTTTTAAAAAGGAAATTTAAAGATAAAAGATAATTGAACTTTCAAATATATTAAATAATAAAATATGATATTTCCCAACTTTGAATTGAATTATAATTCTTTAATTTTTTTTCTAAAGGAACGCGTACGTGTTTACAACAACAGCACGCCGCGCTCCCACTTCCTAAGTAACAACGTGTAGATAACAAAAATAATGATTAATAAAATTGCTTGAATAAAATAATTTAAAGGCATTGTGATTTTCACAATAAGTTTGATCATTTTTATTAGGTACCTATTATTTTTTTTTTTTCGAAATGCACCCGTGACAGTAGGCCTAGTTGTCAATGATACATAATCGTATCATAATTTAGGCATATTTAACTTCTCCAAAACTAAACTTAATAATAATTGCACTGTTTATTTTAGAAAAGCAACAACGCCAATAACAGTTGTTTACAGAAATGACATTACCAAATAGTGTTAAGACAGTGATCCCATGTAAACATTATTTACTCGCAAATACAAATTTCATTCTCGCTTTCCTCGCTACATTTGGATTGCTATTTGTATGCACTGGTGGCTAAAAGATATAAGACTCGGGAAATTTGTCAACATCGAAATAAATGTTATCCATGGTAAATAAATTAGGCCCCCATAACCCGAGTTTTTAAAAATATCTAACACTACTTTTACAACAAGTTGATCGACGAAGGTCGCATATGACGTCACTGTACCACGTGACTACCTATCTAATTAACTAGGCTTTTTGAAATCGGGGCTTAGATTTAAGTCCGTAGTGTGGCTAATTATCGCAATGATTCAGCAAACGAACTATTGCAATTAATTTCCATAAGCATAAGGAAGACAAAATGCATATAATTCTGTATACTTTGAAAACACGAGATGCGTCTTTTAAGAATAAAAACGCTGGAATGTTCATTGTTCAAGGACACACCTTGTGGTAATTGATCGCAGATGGTTAACACCTAAACCGTTTTCCAGGCGTGGGTTTTGCAGGAACTTTGCTGTGAAGTACATGTTGATCCTGCATTCAAAGTTGAAAAATAAGTGATAGCACCATTCGGTGTTACACAAGTCACTGCTTTGACGGTATGTCAGGACTTACAGGAACTGTATGTCATGGCCTGGATATCAAAGGTGTCCGGGAATATTGCAAGACATTGGTCTCAATGACATCGATCCATCTAACCTAAATAAAAAAATGGAAGAAAAATTATTTTCATACAATACGTTTCTCTTTATCTCAAGGAAGTTATTGTAAGACTTAGTCTTTAGTTAAAGCCACATTCTTGAATTTAGTATAAACTAATACATTTCTATACAAATAATATGAATCGTGTATATTATTATATTGTACAAAATGATCGGATGGGATGAGAAGGGTATCATTTCCCTCTCATTAAAGTCCAGCAGGTGATTTTAAGGTCGGTTTAACAATAAATGACACATTTTGCGTTTCTTATGTAAAGATGTCGTTTAAATTTATTGCAAAACCTGCAACGTAACGTTATGCAACGCAGTATTTTAGAAATGTGTTTTTGTGGGGTGGATGAGCTAATATAGATATATGATACTGTTGTTAAATGAACATCCGCAGAAGAAAATCATTTAAGTTTCCTTAAATGCAACAGGCATCCTCATTCACAAAAATTAGCATATTTAAGTGGATTGAAAAAACAATATTTTCAAACGTAAATTTATCTTGTCGTTTCTCTCTGCTCTTTGTCATACACAGTTTATACCTTGGCAACACTTCATTGAATTAAATATGATTTTCTGCGGTAAACAGGATTTCAGTTTTATTTTTATTTCTTAAATCAAGAACGTATGTTGAACAAAATCGCTGTCTACTTTGAAGCCTGTCTATCATCAGAGCTAACACATAAAATACAGGCATTGAATTTCGGCATTATTTCTCTATCCTACCTGAGGGATATTTCAAAGGCTTTAACACTCAAAAAATTGGGGCGTTGGTAACTGATCTATATCGGGGTATCAAATGACAATTAAAACGTTTACAAACACATAATTATCATGAATGGGAATGATCTGAAGCATTGCTTATGTTCAATATAAAACATCACTTATGTCTCTGTTAAGACTGCCAGATACATTGTGATGGGTGAAAAAGTGAATATAACGAACAGTTGTCAGTATTATAATTCCTATAAACATTTTAAAATAAAGAGAAAGGCAAACACGGAGCCCTGGGTAGTCTATTCATGCATCAATCAAAATAAAATGTTGACTACTCAACGATTAATATAAGGACAACCCACACCTAATAAAACGATGCGAAATCGAATTCTCAATTAAAATCTGTCAAGAAACAGATAAACTTTTTTTCTTTAATTCAAGAGGGTGTGAAGACATGTGCCCACGTGATTAAACCCTGTAAAACATTAATCGTTTCTCAATGTGTTAGTATTTGAAATATGCTATCTATTACAGTGTACTTGTGTAATACATACATTTGGGTAGGATCGATATCCCGGTGCGTTGCGGTTGGTTGACAAAATAATGTATTGTAATACGCTTTTTCTTTTTCAGTACCGATGTACCGATAAAAATATTTGAGCTTTGAATGAAGTGATGAGCTCGGCATTCCTTAAAGAAAAGATCATGGGCGTGTTGAGTTACTATACCAATGTCTGTGTATGTGAATGCAAGGAACGATAACTCTGGGTAGAGATTGATACCACACGTCCGCCTGTACTGTACGTCGGCACTGGATTGTCACTATAATGGCCGCGTATAAGAATTTGATTACTATATCATTTCTGCGTAAGTGACATAATATTTCGAATTCTATCAGAATAAAAGGGGAATTGAAAAGGTGAAGATATTGATCAATGATTAATCCCATAGCTCTTCTAAGGAATATAAAATTAACATTTAGGCAAATGCAGAACCCGGGATATAATTCGACATTTATAAAGTAACACGCATCTCTATCAGTTACTTTTGGTTATTTAGGTTATCTTGTCGCAGCAGTGATTATGTAGTGCATATTTACCGAGAATTTGGTTTTGTTTTGAGGTATTACCATTATCTTTTTATTATATCGATATTTCATGTAATGTTGGACGGAAAATGTTTATTGTCACATATAGCTCTCCTAATTGGATAGAAAATGGCAGTTCCGTCGCCAAACGCTCGATATCAGGTGTGAATGTCACGGATCCTCGGAGATGACCTTAAAAACGGATGCCCTATGTCCCAGTAGGTGTGGCACGCTGAAGAACCCTCACTGCTCAATGGCTGTAAGCGCCGAGCTTAGGCATACATTTTCAGCCCTTCATCGTTCTTGGTGAGTTATTCATATCTGTGAAAAATTGTCTAGAGAGACGTTAAACAAGACACAACCAATCATAAAATGCTCGAAGCGGATAGCCTGCGTTGTTTACACCTAGTGTGACATTCTTGTAGTAAATATTCTTAGTTACAATGTCAATGCCATTGATATCTTTACCATTGTTTTGATAGCCATTTACTCATGAATGGTCGCAGTTGTGAACAATGTGTGTACAAGTACGAATGTTGATAGATACAATACGCATGTCTTGACGGCTGGGAATATCCGACAAAAATGAAAGTAGGATATAAATATAATAAATATATTTCCCTGTTTACAATACATGAGGGTATGGACAGCAACGCGTCACACCAGCAGACATAACTGTAGCGTCACACCAGTATACATAACTGTAGCGTCACACCAGCATACATAACTGTAGCGTCACACCAGTATACATAACTGTAGCGTCACACCAGCATACATACGTGTAGCATCACACCAGTATACATAACTGTAGCGTCACACCAGTATACATGTACATAACTGTAGCGTCACACCAGCATACATAACTGTAGCGTCACACCAGCATACATAACTGTAGCGTGAAACCTTGCAGTTCATTCCCTCATGTATTTCTTTAAAAAATGAAAATCACTTTCAAATGACAAAAGGCACGTTGTTGATAGTTGGACACGCCTGGTGTGAGTTGTACACGCGTGCATCCGCGCAACGGTATGTTGTGGGTGGATTATAGAACGCTGTCATGTTGATAATAAAAATTGTGGGTAACTGAGGAGCAATTGGAATTTTTGTTGTTGTGTTTGTAAGCCTTAATATTCTTCTCCATCATTTTCCTGCTCCTCATCATCTTCATTCTGGCTTTGGCGTTCGATCTTCTCCTGCCACGCTCTCTGATTTATCCATTTTCGACAACTCACTTCCTCAGGCCAGAAGCCCCTCGATTCCAATATATCTGAATCCCTTGGTGATATGTTAATTTTGGCTGTCAAGCGGGCTCCTGGATATCTTGGTTTAAAAAGGACAAAATGAGTGAGCTTAACCCCCTTTCTTGATACATAGTTCATCAGTCCCGTTCGCGTAGATCAAGAACTAATACCTGCTATATAATAACGGGCCTTACGTTTGTAGGTCACACCTTCAAAAATATCAGGTTCCGATACGTCCCCTGCGTGATCTCGATTGTCAGGTCGGGATAAAACGCCTTCATTATTGCTGCGCGTTTCTGAGATCGCTTCAACACTGTACTGTATCTTACTCAACTTGGCCGTGTTCGATCGGGTTTCTTGCTCCGTACGGCCCAGCTCCTTTCTTGTGAACTTAGAAAGCGGGTTTTCAGGTTCTGTTGATGTTCCTCTGTATGTCACTGTTTTCTTGGGTTGATCTCTGTGCCTCCCGTCACGGTCTGGTTGTTTTTCAGGTTTACTGTTCTCATGCATGAGGTTCACCACGGGTACGCTAGTTTCCTCAAATACCCTTTTTTCTGAGCTTAATGGGGTCTGGTTTTGTACTTTAGTGTTAACTTTGTCATTGATTTTGGTTATCGATTTTTGAACGCCGCTAACCGAACTTTGTATTTGTTTCACACGTTCTTCTAGTCGTTTGTGGTTTGTAGTGATGCTTTATGTTTCTGTTTCAAGATTCTTTATCTTTGTTGTCTCAACTCGGTATTGTTCACCAATGCGACTCACCTTTGGTGCCAATTCCTCTTGATTTTTCACACTTTCAAGTCTAATAGATTCTATTCTCCTTTCTAGAGAGTTAATCTTTTCCGACATCTTTTCCTCATTTTCATTTTTCTTACCCAAAATTTCCTCAAGCTTAGTAATTCTCTCGTTTAATTTGTGTATTAATACATAAGACTGAACACAAGGAGTGGAATCTACACTGGGCGAGTTTGGTATGTCTTGGTCTAACTTAGTTTTGCTAAAAATGTCTTGCATACCAACATCCAACCCTTCAACAAATGCTTGCAATATGTAACAGTCCGAGGCGCTCTTATTTGTACATGGTCTTTTGTTTGTTGTTCTGCGATTTATTAGTCTCTCCTTTAGACAACCTTCAATGAGCCTCGCTCTGCGCAGTAAAATGTTTCTATAAGCTAGAATACATTCTTCGTTGTTTTTTGTAATTCTGAGCAAAGTTTCTATATACAACTCGTTTGGTAGTGACATAAGTTGGGCATCAATACAGTCGGTCCAGTTTTGATTTTGTTCGTATCGGATATTATTTACCGGGTTGCTATCTGACACTGAGTGACTACTCACGATATCAAAGTTCAATGTTTCTCCGGTTAATGCACTTACAAAATCAGTATTTTGTGGTTCAAACTCACTATCTAATACTATGCTTTCAATTTCATGTGCTTCATTTCCTGGTTGAGCTCCAATTGGTAGAAAACTTCAATTTTCTCTAGAGAGGGTACACCTAGGCGGTTGTCCAGCGGACGCCATGTTTTTTTTATAATAATTTACAATATACGTATAGATTTATGTACATCGGTATGGATATACAGTAAGTGCATAATTAGGCATAATATGAAACATAAATGATATGTAGATCTAATTAAAACCTGTTAGATTTCTTTTTTTCACGCAAAGAAGAAATGATGGGTATCTTCAAAATGACCACCTATGCAATTTAGAGAGGCAATTATGTTTTTACGATAAAGATCATTATCTGAAATACATGAATATGTTGGTTTAGTATGTATGATATTAAGATAACGCTGACCATATGGATGATTTAAAGGTGGTGAACCTTTATTCATTCGTGAATGAAATTTGCACACATCAATATAATCTTTTGTCATTTTGCATTTTGTTTAGTTGAATGATTTACCATTCCTTACCTGTGTAAATGAAGAAGTAAAACTGATTAAAGGGTGCATTTAGACAACATATAATGGGCATACACGTAGAGTAACGCAAAATACAATAACCGGAAACGTACCGTCATTGTTCACGGGAGGGGAGGGCACCCGAATTTGAAATTGAAAAATTGGCAAATAAGAATAGCTTGCAATGCAAAATTATGAAATTAATAAACCCGTTACTAGTAATGAATAGGGCTTCCGTTACACTACTTTCGGTACACAGTTTCATCTTATCTGAGAATGTGCTTGACAGTAAACGGGAAAACGATGATCGAAATTTGAAAGGAAAACTAAAACCTATTACAACTGATGTGAACAAGCACGTCCGGTGATGTTTACACTTAAACCTCAGCATCTCATTACCTTTAAGCCCTGAAAGTAACATGCCTCTATCTAAAAGTGTTCTACACAAGAAAAATAAAAAACCGCGTGTGCAAAACAGTTCTGCGGATCTGCCGACCGTGAGAAAAATTTCGTTATATTTTCTATACAGTTACAAGCCAAAAAGTGTTTATTATGTCTAAAACTGTCCTTTTGATTAATTGTTTCAAAGACTAGAAATCTTCTTATTAGAAATTATATCCCATCACTTCCTGTGACGACAGGAAGTGATGTACGAAATTAACAGACCTATCAGAAATTTAGAGACCACAGTCTACCATCCGTACAAGTTTCATAATTGAAACTCAAAGACTTTCTAAGAAACAGCAAGACGAATAAAACACATAACTTTTAACATTCGTTCTTTGGTATAAATGGATTCGGTAATATGAGTTCGAAGGAAGGATATTTACAGGTTCAGAGATACATGAACAACTTTCATACCCTTTTAAGGTATCACAAGACATGTTTAATTGGTCATTTTATTGTTTTATTGTTTTCTTGTGTAAAATGCAGTTTTATATCATGATTACTGCAACTAAGCGGTAGGACTGGAAAAGATTACTGCACCCCAGTATTTCTCTGATTTACTGCAGACACAATGATCCTTTGTTTGAATTTGCATAGCGTTCCAAATATATTTCCAAGTCAATAAGCTTCAAGCATCCGACTTACATCAATAATCGCAGTTTGATTATTACTTAATGTACAGTAGTCATTCCTTCACCTACGCTTGTCATAGGGGAAGGGGAGGGGATATCATTTACATTCATTAAACATAAGCGAGATTTTTGGGTGACAAAAAAGATGAAAATTATATATAAAAGTATTTTATCTAAAAACCGGAAGTTGCTGTTTTGACTTCCGGTAGGTCTAACATTTTCTGAAACTACAAAGGAAAACTAACTATATCATGCAAGTTTTGTTCTAAATACATAACTTTGAAATTTGACGTTTTATTTTTCACTTACTTAGAGCATCACTACCACAAGCTATTGACTTAGATACAGTACGGGAAGCAACTCAGAAATGCAGTACCCTACAAAGAGCAATCCACTATACAAGATTTGGAACGTGGTACATGATGAAGACTGATGATAGTGAAGATATTGATTTGAGTGAATTGACAGCAATCAAAGCTGTTCGTGATGAGCTCACTGTACATTCGGATAATATTCTGCTTCGGAATCATCGTATTGTATTACCCAAAAGTCTAAGGCAGAGATCTATTGATATTGCACATGAAGGTCATCAGGGTGTGGCCAAGACGAAATCATTTACACGCACCAAAGTGTGGTTTCCTGGCATGGATGGAATGATCGAAGAAGCAGTTAAGAACTGTGCATCATGCCAAACTCTCACTCCAGAATTTCGTTCCGTTGAACCTTATAAGATGTCTGAGTTACCCTCAGGACCATGGGAGAACATCAGCATAGACTTTTGTGGACCCTTACCTTCAAGTGATTACTTATTTGTCATGGTGGATGAATACTCCCGTTATCCTATTGTCGAAATAGTGAAGTCTGTGTCTGCAAGATCAACTATTCCGGTACTTGACAAAGTCATTAGTACATTTGAATTACCAAAAACTGTGAAAAGTGACAATGGTAGCCAATTTCAGTCATATGAATTTAAGCAGTTTGTAGAGAACATGGGATTTGTACATCGACGGATCACCCCCAGATGGCCCCGGGCCAATGCCCAGGCTGAGAGTTTTAACAAACCACTCATGAAAGCGATACGCTCTGCTCATATTAATCAGCAGAATTGGTAACAGGAAATGTGCAGATTTTTACGGCAATACCGTGCAACTCCACATACGTCAACAGGACAAACTCCGTACACACTACTTTTTAATCGGAAACCAAGAACAAAATTACCACAGACCTCGGAGAAATCAGTTGAACTAGTTCTTGATGAGATAGTGAGGACACGCGATAGTGAAGCGAAACGCGTCATGAAACAGTATGGTGATCAAAGAAATCGTGCGATGAACTCGAATATTCAAGTTGGAGATACTGTTTTGATAAAGAAGGAGATTCGTGGAAACAAACTGCAGCCAGTTTATGACACAAACCCTAGGAGAGTGTCAGATAAGAAAGGCTCGATGGTGACCGTAGATGACTCTGTTACACGCAATAGATCGAGTTTCAAGAAAATCAGTGATCATGTTCGTAGTGATCTGATGGACAAAGTGATGTTAAAGTTCGAGGATGAAGATCTAAAGTGGCCAGAATCAAAGTTACCCGAATCTTCCATGAGGAATCCAATTGATGCTAGTCCAAAGCAGTGTGTATCTGTATTGCCTAAGGATAAAGCGACTCCAAGTGTTACTTTGAGCCCGAAGACACCAGTTGTGCGCCGTAGTGGTCGGGAAAGGAAACAACCGGTCAGCCTGAAAAACTTTGTGCTATAGTGAGTTATGGGAACCTACAGTGAATGGGGAATAATAATCCCCAGTAGGTTAATGAGGGCTAATTAACCTCTTAATTGCGTATCACATTTGTTTATTTGAATGTCAAGCAACATGTTAATCATTTTATGAAAAATAAGGGAAAAAAAAACTGGGTAAAAGTCTTTATTTCTGTGATCTTGTATTCCTCATCTGTACTTGACAGTTAAAAACTTTAACCAAAATTTGGGATGAAAATCTAAAGCAAAAAGGAGAGGGATGTAATGAATCCGGAATTTATAATGTTGTATGTGATTGGTTTTGAATGTACAGGGAGAGCACGGAATAAAATGGCGGAACCCATGATAGCGTGTTTTGGTTGATTAGAGTGTATAAAGCTAATACTCTACAAGATAGTACACTATCTGCCATTTTTTGATAAGGTGAAATCAATAAAATGACGCAAATTTTACGGGTTTTGGCGAAATATGTAAGTTTTCCCAATAAAAGTAATTCAATGAATGAAAAGATTTTGTCATTTATTTCTCCGAGTTTACATTTTTCTTAATAAGAGACCACGATTTACCTTAAATTTGAAAATTTATGGGTGGGGTAGGGTGGGGTGGGGTGCTGTGCCCTTAAATCAACCACCGACCAAGGGTGCATTTCGAAAGAATAAACAACAAATCCATAAAGATAATCCAAAAAAAAAATGGAAATTACAATACTTTATTTTGATAAAGCAATTTTATTATTGTTACTTTTTAATTGTAATCTGCAATTCTCTAACAATGTTCCAACAAAATATATCTACGCCTTTTTTCTTCCACCTTACTTAAAAACAACAACAACAAAAAACCAAACAAACAAAAACAACAATCTTTTCTACCGACAATTGGTACATCCTTTAACGACACAAAACACCTTAATGCAATACTGTTTACAAGTTGTTAACGTCATACCTTTTTTTCTTCTTTTTTTTTTCGATTAAATCTAATCTGTTTATGAATTGGCTAACAAATATTTTCTAACCCGAGGACACATATGACGTCACACGGAGTGGCGCATGAGATATCGAGAGTAAATATGCATGTCGCAAAATTTGAACTTCATCGCTTTCAAACTTGAAAACTACGCAAACTATTTCACTTATAACACATTTAATGCAGTTTTAGTCATAAACAGGATTAATTTTGCTGGAAAAATGATAAAGTTTAGAAACATGCGCTGTGTCCTTTACTCGTTTACTATTTTTGAGACCTCGTGCAGACAAAAACTCTTTTACAAAAACGAAAAATCGGATATATCTTAGGGCTCAAAATCACACGGCCTCTCACGTCTGGTCGGTGCGGGTTTAATCTCGCTCGCACCGGTAAGTGAGAACGTTTCCCAGTTTATTTTCGGAAGCTCGGTGGTCTCTTCCCAGGTACATTGTATCTTGGTTCTCTCTTCCACGAATAAAAAGTGGGCGGCACCAAATAACGGGGAAAAAAATGTTGAATGTGGTGGAAAAGAGCAAAACAATCAATCAAGCGGAGTTGTCTCATGAACGGGCGTGGATTTTATCAAAATGAAAAAAGGAGAATGTTTTCGAGTATTACAATAGTCGTTCCTCCAATTATACATATCTTAAGCGGCTTTTTATAAGTATGTAAGCGACTAATCATGTGATACCCGACATTTGAGGCGGTGTAAATACAAAGTACAAATCAAAGAAATATGGTAAAAGGATGTGCATGGGACACTTGTAACAGTGATTCGCGCTACAAAGACAAGGAATATATGAGAGATGTTACTTTCTGGCCAATTCCTAAGCCCAAAACAAGATTACGCGAAACTTTAGTGTTGGTGAAAGCATGCAATGGGAAAAATTTCACTGTGAAAAACGTAAACAAACATGCCTACGTATGCAGCAAGCACTTTGTGGAAGGTCAGCCTACAGAGAAATATCCGTACCCGGTTATTGCAGGATCGTCATCCCAGGGGAAACCATTGAGAAAACCCCCAACTAAAAAGGCTAACAATCACGAAACCGCAACCACCACAAAGCTTTCCCGTAATGTTGATATCGAAACCGTTCCTACCCCGGCAGCATTTATTGTGATAAATGACGTAGAGGATATTGCAACTGATTCTTTTGATGATATTGGTAAGAATTATGTAGATATATGCAATATCCACACTTTAATTTTGATAAATGTGTTGAATCACACACATAGAACTAATACTGAAAGTACAGTATATTTTAGAGTTAGCTTTTTTTCCGATATGATCTCTTCAATGACAAACCTAATACCAATGTGTACGGATAATATATAATCATTATTATATGAGGAAAAAACTCCACCATGTTGAAAATTGTTTTGTGGGTTTTTTTCTCAAAAGGGAAGTCTGACCATCTCCCAGAGCATGAATATTCATCCAAGAAAGTAATGGTGGATCAAGCAGTGCAAACCACAATAAATAAAGAACATCTCTGTGATTATGATGATGATAATTTGATGAATGAAGGAAGCATGCGTAGACAATTCATTTTGAAGGATGTCATGAAAGATGACAACAGCTGCAAGTTTTATACTGGTAGTTCATTGTTAAACTTTACTATACCAATGGTTGCTTAGACAATCTAATATATGTGAAATATTTGCAAGATATCATTTCTACATCAATATAAATCCCTAGGTCAGAGTCATTTGAATCAAGATATCATATATGATATATATATATATCAAATCAGAGTGACGTTTCCAAATGAGTGAAATATTCTCGAGCAGGATGTTAAACAATATACAATCAATCAATCAGTAACATATTAGAGGTATTATCTTATTACTACTTGCACAATAAGTTCGGAATGTTACATATATCTACATAGTTCTTTAATTGGCGACAAAACTCTTCAAATGTAATTAGTTTTATATCCATTCATTTTAGGTTTGTCCCTGGCAATGTTTGGGTTTCTCTTTGTGTTCCTGTCTAAGTCGGCAAAGAGTATGACGTACTGGAGAGGCAATGAGACAAGTAATGAAAGAAAACAGGTAACAGATTCTGGATTTTGTCTGAATACAGTAGTCAATATTTCAGACAATGAAGTATACAGTAATTTTATATATCATGTCCTAAATGTATATCCTAAAATGTAAAAAGCAGGTAACAGATCAGCATGAATTCTTTTTGCACTATAGGAAATGATTATAAATGAGATTATCCTAATTTAATGACAACATTATATAATTTGATGTATCGCACAAAATTGAAGTTTTAAGCAATTAATTTTTAGACTCCAAGGAAAGGTCCTAAACGTGTACTGCCACTAAAGGAGGAGATGATCTTAATGCTTCTGAGACTGCCAAGAGGTTATGACACCATTTCTCTTGGAAACATGTTTGGAATATCTGACACTTTGGTAAGCAGGATTTTTGTAACATGGACTTCTTTGGTATCTAAGGAACTCGGATTCTTGATTCGGTGGCCAAGCAGAGAACAAGTAAGATTTAAACGTCCAGCATGTTTCAAACATTTTCCCAAAACACGTTGTATTATTGAATGTACATAGTTTTTTGTGCAAAAGCCAAGTCTGCCGTCATCACAAAGAATAACTTATTCTTCCTACAAACATCATAACACTTTCAAATGTTTAGTTGGAATAACACCAAGGGGATCATTTTCCTTTATATCCAACTTATTCACTGGCAGCATATTGGATAAGAAAATTGTTGAGCAATCTGGTTTCCTTGAGAATTTGGAAAGTGGAGATGACATTATGGCAGACAGAGGGTTCTTGATCAGGGGGGAGTTAGCTCTTAAAGGAGCGACATTAAACATTCCTCCATTTGCAATGGGAAAACAAATGTGTAGCGCAGTAACAACGAAAACAAGGAGAATTGCTCATGCAAGAATTCATGTTGAAAGAGCAATAGGTAGACTGAAAAACTTTGCCATTTTACAGGGTACCTTACCATTAAGAATGAAGACTCAGTTTGACAATGTAGTTAAAGTTTGTGGTATTCTTTGTAATCTAGACAAGCAACTTGTTAAATGAGTTGATGAGTAGAATTTGTAATACTCAAATGTTTCTCTAAGTGATTACCTATCATAGATTTGTTGCATTGATATTTTAAAAGTATTTAAGTTTATCCATTTAAGATAAACAAAATTATTGACAAAGATTCGAACTAATTTATCAAGTCAATATTGCTTGTATTTCGGTTATTGCATGTAGTACATGTACTAGGTTTTACTTTTACATTTAATCTTTCAAAATGACGCAAGCATTCCTTTGCGCATGCTTCCTCCTTTTTTGCTTGAAACTTCCCAGTGGGTTGGTCACATGAAAATCTCCACCCACTATCCCCAACTTTTGTATAGGTAAATTTCCTGCATGGTTAAGAGGACTTTTTCTGCTGAGGATTTTGCTTTAAATTTCAGATTCAGCATCATGACTTCTTAAAGGGACATGTTGAGGGTACATCATTGTGCGGAAAGAGACATTATGTTGAAGCTGCATCATTGTGCGGGTCTGGCGGAATTTTGCTATCTAGAGAGCCATTCACTGTTGGATACTGTCATTTCCAGGTCCTTCGGTGGTGTGGTTTTCTACTCACTGAACATATGAAGATAATTAACAAACACCTGTATACATAAGATATTACAATTTCTAGAGATTTATTGACAATCCAATCTATTTCGGATGAAATAAATCAAATTTATACATACAACTAAAATTACAATAAATGTGAAGTGTCATAACCAGTCTTGCTTAATTTTTTCACTCAGGATATCTGAATACTCTCGTCCAGATACCACTGACTCCATTCCAATCAAAATATTGAATTACACCCTATTCTGGATTAAACAGCACTTTAAAACAATTTTTACAGGCTTCTAAAACAAAATTCAATATTCGGTAAAACATGCTTATAACAAACAAGCATATAACAAATTCATTCTTATTGTGAAGTGATATTATTCTCCTCTGAGATAGGAAAAAATGAAAATTGTATTGGATAAAACAAAGTTTGGTTATAAGAAACTGTTTTTCATTGACCCTTGAGGTTCGCTATATACCATGTTTTACTGTGGTTGACAATATTTTGTAATACAAACAGATAAATCCAGATAGTATACAATTTTACTATTCTACAAATGTAGTTTTGTTGCAATTGACAAACATAGTTTTAAGCAAAATATTCTTAAAGTACATTTCTAATTTTTCAATCATATCACTGAAATATTTTTCGTCATACACAATATCTTCAACAACATGGATTCCCTGTTTGGTATATATGACCAAGTCAGCAAATTGACAGTTATAGATACCCATTTGACCCTGTATTTGGGGATAGTAGTCTGAACTCTGAGTTAATTGTAAATTTCCATTAGAATTCATAACGCATCCTTTCAGAAGAGCCACTTCCTTCGGTAGCTTTTCCCTGTCACTATATGGACATTTTATTTCAATAATTTTTGTCTCACCGTGATGTTTGCATTTGCATGTTAACAGTCCATCAACACTGCAACCTAGGTAAGGTTTATCTTTGAATATGCGCAATCCAGGAAATTTAATATCCATGCCAATATGCTTCTTTCCTGCCACTCTCTTATACAAGTTTATTGCACATCTTTCTTTCTTTACACCCCATGCAAGGGAAGCTGATTTTGCATCACTATATGCACCCAATAATAGTTTCTTCAAGCAATTGGGATTTCTTTTATGAGCCACACAATCACACACCTTTTTAAAATTTGATGCAGTAATCATTCCTTTACGTGCTACATGCCAGTTGGAATTATCAGATTGTCCATATGTGTGCGACTCAACATACTGGATGTCTTCTTCACTGGCATGGATATTTTCTAGAAAGGTATCACATAAAGAATCTGGTACTTCATCAACAGACTGATAGTTTAGCTTTTTTTCATCAAGAAAATCCACTGATTTCTCACAAATGGACCACATGGCACACTGATCATCATTTATTTTTCGTACATCCGACTCATCAAATTTACTTTCCAGCAAATCCAAAGCCTGTGTATTTGGGTCAATCTGTTATTTAAAAAAGGAATTTCAGAATATTCTTTGGTTTAAAATCATCTAAAATCTTTTAGATTTTAGAATAATGAAGTAAAATACCACTGAATATACAAACAAAGTAAGTTTTACACATTCAATATCTTATGGTACTCATGTTCCTTATTAACATTAATTGGTACAGGTATACAACAGCGATACAGTGTTGACTTTTGCCATTTAGTGAAAGAATACCTTTTGTAAAGATGCATAAAAAGAATCCAGTTTTTCATCATTCATTTCCTCAACAACAGCACGAGGATCAAACTCGTCGTTTGTGTAGTTATTATTGACATTTGCTGCAGCTGGATTCTGGTGATACCTATATATGACAAGATAAAATGGATTATAAACCAAAGTAAATGTGAAGAAATTCCTGAATTTAATCAGTCCCTTGTAAGATCTTTCATGAAGGAAATTGATATTGGAAGTTACAATCTATGGTGCATGAAAATCTTACTTTATTCTGTGAGTCTAAGACCACATTCCTTTTGTTAATTACATATTTTTTTAAATCATAAACTT
This sequence comes from Ostrea edulis, assembly GCF_947568905.1. Classification (NCBI taxonomy): domain Eukaryota; kingdom Metazoa; phylum Mollusca; class Bivalvia; order Ostreida; family Ostreidae; genus Ostrea; species Ostrea edulis. Next base: position 86,768,618 of record NC_079166.1, on the reverse strand, counting down.
AAGTTTTAATATTGCATCCACTGCAATGAAATCAAGTATTTACATCTGTACACTAGGTCTTACTTTGCTTTCATAATTTTTAATCTTTTAATTGGAACTGGACAATCATGATGTCTTGGTCTTTTGATCCATTTATTCTCCCCGTCAGTGGATGACTTCTCATCATACGCCTCTATTTCATACAGTACAGCTGTTATGTGCCTGCATGCACCATCAGCACTACAAAACACATTGAGAGTATGTATATGTACATATGTCACTACCAATAGTCATAATGGTAAATAGTAAACACCCCTTATATGATAATCATTTATCATTCATTAATTAAATAATCACAGATTACATGTTGTACACCCCACTGTGATTCATTTCCAATCTCTATTTACCCTCCAATACATGTGCAATATGCTGATCTAACATTGCCATGCTGTTTTCCAATGCAGATCCATAATTTATAGTAACTTTCATTCAAGTAAGTTTTATCTCGTTGAGTTGGTTTGACTTTTGCTCTGAAGAGACATAAGGGTTCTTTAGAGAGACCGTGGTACTCCAAATCATCCACATGACCATCGAAATATAGTCTATAATCCTCGCATGATTTGTAAGCTTTGAGTTTTTTCTCTGTCGTAGTCAGATCTCGATGTTATTAGATAATTAAAAACGTCATAAAGAGTAATATTTGGAATATCAGACAGAGTATTTGAAAACCCATCCATGGTGAAAGGATCCTTGCACCCCAGTGCATCGAGCTTGCGAATAACGTCATTAGTTGATGAAATATTTATATATTCGGGGTTTTTTGGTAAGTCAAGATGAAGTACCGCTTCACAAAGCCTTACAAGATGTCCTTTGTTCAATTTCTGAGCGCTAATCCCCCGTTCTTTCAAGAAATTTTGTAAATTACACACTGTTGATGCACGGATTGTACTAACGTCCATTTTGTATCGAGTAAACATATGTCGGGTATCACGTGATAAAATATATCATAAAAGCGAAAACCAAACCGGATGTAGCTTTTCGGAGGAAGGTCTATTCTCTATCATCCCTGAAAATTTCAAGAAATTCCATTTTAAAAAAAAAAGCATAGAAAAAAAATCCATTATACAATTCTATTCTCCATTAACTCTGAAAGTTTCATGAAAATCTGATCAATCATTTCCAAAAAATCCTGTCGCCAAAAAAAGAGGGAACAATAATAAACTATATTATCACTATAAAGTCATCCGTTGCAAACAGAAGACCTTTATGGAAAATAATGAACCAAAAGCGGGGTGGGGGGGGGGGGTAAATAATGGAAGGCGTTTTGGCTCATGTTGAAATCCCCCTCCCCCCCCCCCCTCTCATTCCACATACCTGATATCGAAGCAAAAGATGATAAACTCAATAATTACATTTTCCATTACTACGTGTTGTGTCGATATCAACACAGGTCATTGCGTGGTTTGAATGAATAAAAGACATCTGTATTATCAATCATTGAGAGCAATACTTACCTACCGTTCTCTTTTATGGAATTAATTTTATCTTTGTCTTTCTATATGAGCGCAATTATTACATATTGCGTCGAGATCGTTATGAAACCTGTAGGTGTCTACCTCAAATATATAAGTCTGGTCTTAATGTGCACATAATGTTTATCATCTATAAATATACCCCATACCCCCCCCCCCCAATTCAAAATTATCAAAACCCTTATTTGAACTTTAAAGCAAAGCCTTATTAGACAGCCAGAAAGAGCATACCCGAGCATGGTTTACACTGTAAATGTAAACTGAAAATCTAAAGGTTGTCCACCAGAGAGCTATATCAAATTGAAAATTGAACGAAAACAAGTAAATCATAGAAAATGCATCGTAGCAGTGTAATACAGAAAAAATTCGCATGGCTGTTTCATATTGGTAAAGTCGATCAAACACTGGCGATAATGTAAGAAATTATTGTTAGGTGTCAAAATTCAAATGTACAATATATATACATATACATAGATAAATAGAAAGAGTCACTGTATATGTTGTCTAGATAGTAGAGTGGTCTAGTGTGCTGCTTAAAAAATGTCGTCCGCAAGACTAAAGCTGAGAGAGAGAGAGAGAGAGAGAGAGAGAGAGAGAGAGAGAGAGAGAGAAAGAAAGAGAGAGAGAGAGAGAGAGAGAGAGAGAGAGAGAGAGAGAGAGAGAGAGAGAGAGAGAGAGTTTCAATCGATATATTAATGGAATGTATCTCCTGTCTACATACTCGTTTATTGAATGGGATACAATACCATATCCAGTGGCGTATTTAAGGGGGGAGGGGTGCAGCCGGCGTGCGAGCACCTAAATTTTTCAAATCTAAGGTAAATCGTGGTGTCGTTTTCAGAAAAATGTACTAAACGATAAAAGAAGCAATACTTTCTTCCTCTCCCGGAGAAATAAATAGCAAAATCTTGTGATTTCTTGAATTACTTTATTGGGAGAACTTAATTTATTTTCCCCAAAACCTTTAAAATTTGTGTCAATTTATTACTTTCACCTTTTTAAAAATGACAGAAAATAGAACCAATAGCTATATATGAGACATATTTCAAGCCCTATAAAATAAAATCCAGGAGCTTTCGGGGGCTTTGCCCCCTGGGCACCTACCAGTGCTTTTCCCTGGACCCACTTGCCTCATAAAGTGCCCCCCCCCCCCCTAACCGCAATTCCTGGATCTGCCCCTGATCTCCATGAAAGTGATGATTTGATGTTTGAAAATTCATAAATTAACTTTTGTTAGTTTTGTGGGTAAATTATCACATAATTATATTATCTAAGCAGTTGCCATTGGTGGACAGGTCAATCACAGTTAATTAAAGGAGGTCATTGGACACCTGTCTAGTGCACGCGTACTGATACATGTAACACTGCCGGAACTGAACGGTTTTCATTCATGAAATACAGAACGTTACATTCTCCAAATGGCAGGTCACTACTCTGCAGTAAATGAGGAGGGCGGGAAGCCGACAGGAAATCCTGTCAATTGAGAATCAAATAATGAAAGTGCCGTATTTTAAACATCATGTTTTTTTTGTCGTGTCTGTCTGTCCGATATTGTATTTTTGCTCTTAACGTTTGTATCGTGAAAGATAGGACTCTCATATTTCATATTTATTCCATGTGACAAGACCTCTCTTTCTCATACCGAAGTATGTAATCTTGTGACTATGACATTCGAGTTTGACTTCCTTTAATGAAAACCTAACCTAGGCAATATTTACTGATTGTTTTAGGTAGGACTTTCATCTTTTGTATATATATTTCTAATGAGAACTAATTTCACTTGATTCCATGATGTTTAACCTTGTTACCTTTATTTTTGAATTCAATTCAAATTTCAAAACTTTGACCTTGCTCATAACTTTTTCTTGTATTACCAAACTGTGTGACCTAGTGAATGTGACCATGGAGTTTGACCAATATGTACTATCTTGACACCCTAACATAGACAATATGCCCTGCAGGGTGTTCATATTTTGTATATAGATTCGTTATGGTAAGATTTTCCATTTGATTTCATGATCGTTGACCTTGTGACCCTAATCTCCATATTTGACTCCAATTTCAAAACTATAGATAAACCTTTAACATTGTCTATAACTTTTAAACGGTGTGACGTATTGCTATAGTTGTTTCTCATACGTACATTCCCTATGATAAGATTTTTTTCTGATTTGAAGTTCTTCATTGCCACTACGGACATAGTATTTTATAAATACGTCTTGTTTGGTTTCTTTAAAAGCTTCTACCATGTACTCCCATCAGCATACACTACATGATTTTAACTTAGAGGTGATTGAATAAAGGTATCGCCTGGTTTATTTTGCTTAACACAAGAACAAGACAATTTATGAAGAGGTTCACATTTCAAACCGGACCGAAACATTGTAAACTAGAGTAATGAAATAGAAACACGCCGTTACCTCACCTTCCTTAAACACTTTGCATTAAATATAGTCCATGGGGTAAAATTTATATGTCTGTCTATTTTGTCTATGATAGTTCTATAAATCGTAGTGGTAGACATTTCCCCATGAATGTGTTGCAGCTGTGAATAATGAACGTAAACATCTATACAGATACATTATCTTTATTATAACAACTAAGAATCCCGAAGGATATGGATGCGAGATATACAAATGAAATATAAATATCGGTATTACATGAAGGGATGTATTACAACACTTCACACAGGCGTGATTTTCTTAAAAGCGCCAACACTGTCCATCATCTCATGTATTTTTTCCAATAAAAAATCCATGGACCGCATCAATCACGTGAGTCACCTTGGCTGATATTTAAAGATTTTCCCTAAATATTCGCACTTAAGATTTTGATCCCCTTTTGTGGCCCCACCCTACCCTCGATGGTCATGGTTTTAACAAATTCGAATCTGCACTATATCAGGAAAGTCTCGTGTAAATTTGAACTTTGGTGGCCCAATGGTGCTTCAGGGGATTTTAAAAGAGCTTCCCTAAATATTCGCATGTACAACTTTGATCCCCTATTGTGGCTCCACACTACTCTCGGGATCATGATTTTGACAAAATTGCATCTGCACTATTTCAAAAACATTCATGTCAATTTTGACTTTTCTGTACCAGTGGTTCTTGAAGAAATTTTCTCTATATATTCGCATGTAAAACGTCGACCCTTAGTGTGGCCTCACTCTACCTCCGGGGGGCATGATTAAAAAATAATAATAACTCCAATTTCACTATGTCAAGGATCTTCCTGGTAAATTCGAACTTTTCTGGCGAAGTGATTCTTGCGAGAAGATGTTTAAAGATTGTCCCTATATAATTGTATGCAAACTTTGATCTCCTATTGTGGCTCCATATTAGTCCTGTCCCGGGCGCAATGATTTTGAGAAACTCAATTTTCACTATGTCAGGAAACTTTCAAATAAATTTTAAAATCTCCGTACCAGTGGTTCTGGAGAAGAATGTCTGTAAATGATCCACCCTATTTCTTTGTATTGTCGTGATTGTATCCGCTTTGATGTGGGCATGGCCCTTCCTTTGAAGAAACCTGCATCAACTTTACCAAAGAATGTTTCGTAAAACGTTTGGTTGAAATTGGCCCAATGGTACCGGAGAAGAAATCAAGAAAGTGAAAAGTGTACAGACAGACAGACCACGGACTATGGGTGATCAGAATAGCTCATTTGAGCTTTCAGCTCAGGTGGGCTAAAACGAAATATATTTCTAAATTGTACACACTGGTATCCCTATTTTAGTGTACATAACATTCGAATGTCATTAAATTATAAGACGTGGTAAGTATGGCAGTCGACCCATGATAACTCCAAAGCCCATACTCTATGAAATATCCTAGTAAAACAAACTGTTGTAGATACAACCAATCTCTTTTTTCATTCAAATGTAGTTAGTGAATGTGGGTTATTATGTATGGTGGGAATATGAGGTTCATTCACCGTGATCTTAAACTAAAGGGAGAAATCACAAAAATTAAAATGATAGTAATACTGAATATATGGGGTTTAAAAATGTGCGGTATGTGTTTTGTTTTTCTGTTTTAATATTATGGTTGATTTATTCATATATATGTACATGTATACAGTTAAATTCATCGTACTGAAATATTCATCTTATAAATGTAAAAAATGGTGTTCGTTATTGACTTCATGTATGATGAAGGAAAAAGTCTTTCAGTTTTTCATTTTATTTTGGAAATATAAGATGTTATACATTGAGCGTGTATTACACCGACGTATTATGTTACATCGTGCGTGTGAATTCCCCTCCTTAATATAATTATCACACGATGAAACGGTGTAGAATGGAAATTAAATTCTAAAAGAATTTAGAAAGGCACATTTTGCAGTTTTATAGGCATGTGCGCCTTGATCATTGTAAGGGTCTAGATTTATTGAAGAAATCACAACTTACTCACATAATTGAAGTTTGATTTGCATGATTTAGATTGCATAGTTTACCATTGTTTTTCTTTTGAAAATATTTTTTCACGTATTTGCGACTATCGTAAACTAATATAATATTAAGCAAAAATACAAAAACAGGTTTTATGATTTAGGCTGTCATGACAAAGGTTATAAAATATTGAGTGAATTTCAAGAGGTTATTGAATGGAGTGCAATGACCAGTAAAGCTTGTAATTAATTTCATTTGTTAATCGCCACCATTACCTGTGCATGGTTTCCTTTTACATTTACATTCTACACCGTTTTATCGTGTGATCATTATATTAAGGAGGGGAATGTACACGCACAATGTTACATAATACGTCGTTGCAATACACGCTCAAGGTATAACATCTTATATATCCTTTTACATTTATTGAAACCCAGTCAATCATAGAAATTTCAGAATTGTAGCTAAGTTGGAAGACACTGGCCGAACTATTGGATGATGCTTTGTTTGACACTGTAGGAAACACCAATGTTACACGGTTTTATCGGTGGTCAAATCATAAATAAGTACATGTATCATGTCAATCTCCTTTATTCGTGAAATATAAAATACACTGTACGAAAGCCGGCCTACTTCATTGTTAGGAAAGTAAAAAAGAAAATAACGAAATACTATCTCATTATAACGAATCGGTTATCTTGTTATTCCAAACCTTATCATAACGAGTCAGTTATCTCGTTATAACTCGTTACTTATAGTGCGATAACGAGTTAGTTATCTCATTAGGAAGAGTCGGTATCTTGTTAAAGAGAGTTAGTTATCCCGTATCTTTATTTTAACGAGTAAGTATCTCATTAGAACGAATTAAGTATCGAGGAATAAAGAGATAATTATCGCGAGATAACTCGTTATAATGGGATAAATAACTTAATTTTCCTGAAACTTACTGAAACGTTTCAGGATCTTCTCCTGTCCCCGAATTTAAGATTATATTTCAAATCAGTATGTTGTTATGGTATAGTTAGATCAAGAAATTATCAGAAAAAATAAATTGAGGTGTTTTTTCTTAATTGCGGCTTACAGGTCTAAACAACTTGCTAATTGAACTTACATGTAACTGATTGGATTGATATTGACAAATCTATCTTCATACTAATATTAATTGTTCTTGTTTTTGAAAATGCATGCATGTATTAGTGTTTGCTGTAAAAAGTTGCCAAGGTACATATATATATGTCAATTTGAAGAAAATATAATATTTGACAGAGGGTGTTTGAAAGGTTATGCATATGTTAATATTTATATTACAAATCGCATTTTCCTCTATGAACCATCCAATTTCAGCACGCGTCACAATCCTTTCATTTTGACTATGAACAGATCATGAACTACTTTTTAGCATGCGATTGAGAGAGTGTAATGATTTGAAAAAATACAACGTGGTACAAAGATCTCGCAAAGTCACACCCTGGATCAAGATTGAGAATTTACGTGGATTATCATTCCAATCTTGTGGTCTTCTAGCTTCAACATACAGTGCACCGTGCAATGTTGATAAAAGACGTCATGTCTATGTTTTGACGTACGCAACTTCCGAGTTATCAGCTCTTTTGTGATAGAGGTACGTTCAGTGTTCCTTTGAACGCTTGGGTGGTTACAAGATGTATACATACACTATAGACTAGCTATGTAAATACGAATAAAAATAATGAAAGTGTAAAGTTTGTTTATACATTAAACTTCCCATATCAAGAATAATATTTGATTGAATTAGGTCATCAAATTAGATATGATTTTTTTTATTTCCTCTTCTGTACGAGTAATATTTGAATCAAAGAAAAATGGTGATTATCGATTTTCGTTCGAGGTATTTTATTATTAGATACTAATAAATAATATTGTATGTCCCTGCAATTTGGGTGGTTGCATGATGTCTGATAATCGGCCTTTCGGCAATATATGAAGGCAGCGATAAGCATTTGTACCCACCGCATGTGGACGATAGTATGTTTTGCGTCTCACTGTGCGTAAGAGTTCCACAAAGGGAAAGAACTATTGGGCAACTCGGAAATCGCGTACTGTGACATAGGTGGATTGTAGGAGTTCGTTTTATTGCCAAAAGATATTTTTTGACTTATACAAGCAATTTAAACAAATAATGATTTAGTAATTGATTATAAATATACGAAATGAACAGCACTTTTGAGCTGTTCATGGTCAATATGAACGGAGTTGGATTTGAGGCAAAATCTCCGTGAATCGTGCTAACAGAATTTTCCTCAGATCCAAATCCGTTCATATTGACCATGAACAGCTCAAATGTGCTGTTAATCTCTTAAATATTTGAATATGCATATGTATTTTCTCTGGAAAATTTTAATTCAATGCCAGGCACGTAGAATTTGGAAAGGGGGTCACATTTTAACAATGAACAATCATTATCTGTTATTTTTATATGAAAATATACACATTTGTTGACTTCCCCGACCCATACTTCCCCACACTGTGTTTGATAGTAGTAATGACTGAGAAGATTGTATCAATTAAAGCCCTGCATCGAAGAACGAACGACTACTCCTATTTCCGATTCAAGAAATGAAATCAGTTAGGCGTTGAAGTTTTAAGTCAGTTTTAGCTGATGAAGATCAAACATACACTCCCTGCCTCCCATCAATTAGAGTTTTGAAGATGGAGCAAACGTTTGTCAAGCAATCTAGAGAAGTCAACTTCCAACATTTCCTCCGGCTGCCCCCTCCCCCCCCCCCCCCCCACACACACTTTGATAAAAGATCCTACGTGCTTGAATATGTGGTGTTTTTAGTAATGATTTTCTGGGCCAGAAAGGTATCTGCCTGTTACCTGCAATAGATTAATGAAGGATTGTATAATCTATTAGTGGATTGTCATGCGATGTTTTTGTGTACTCGAGATAGAATATGTATATAGCCTTTAGATTGTTCGCTGAAATCTTGATTTTGCCATGTAAATATGACAAATTATAGTTGTACAATTTGACTGGTTATTAAAATGATAATACTTATATCACATCTTGACAAAGCAGTTTTTTTTTAGTTGAATTCAAGAACATAGCCTGTCACCTATTAATTTGTTTCGAGTAAGAAATGAACATTGTCTCGTGATCATAAAGTTGACGAACATTAATACTTATAAGTCATTGTTAGATACTCGTATGTAAGCCAGGGAATTTATTTTCTAACATGATCAGGAGACCGTGAATCGTGTCACATGATCAGGAGACCGTGAATCTTGTCACATGATCAGCAGACCGTGAATCGTGTCACATGATCAGCAGACCGTGAATCGTGTCACATGATCAGCAGACCGTGAATCGTGTCACATGATCAGCAGACCGTGAATTGTGTCACGTGATCAGCAGACTGTGAATCGTGTCCTCTCAGTGGGATTTTGATATCCTTCACTCGACAAAATGATTTTGTCTGTTAGAGGCAGTTGTGATGATTTGAATAATTTCAAATCGTTATGTTGCGAGATTGGAAAAATGGGTTCTTTTAATGTGACTTTTGCATAGATAGTAACTCGTTATAACTTTTACTGTTACCAATTCATTCTACGACATGATTAACTCGTTATATGATACACCAACTCGTTATAATGAGATACTTATTCGTTATAATGAGATATTAACTCGTTATAATGAGATACTAACTCGTTATAACTTTTACTATTACCAATTCATTCTACGACATGATTAACTCGTTATATGATACACCAACTCGTTATAATGAGATACTTACTCGTTATAATGAGATACCAACTCGTTATAATGAGATACTAACTCGTTATAACTTTTACTATTACCAACTCCTTCTACGATATGATTAACTCATTATATGATACACCAACTCGTTATAATGAGATACTTACTCGTATAATGAGATATTAACTCATATAATGAGACACTTACTCGTTACTTCAAGATCCTAACTCGTTATAATGGAATACTAACTCATAATCATGATATTCTTACTCGTTATAACGACTTAGATGTGTTTTAGTTTTTCTAAAATGAGTCTGTCCGACTTTCTTGCTATTGAACATATAACAGCAAGACCATATTTTATGGTAATTTTATTAAGCGATAATAAATCAGAAAGCACAAGTTTATGTTTTCATGATATTCAAGGCGTCCACAGATTAAACGTACTACTATTGTGATGTCTGCATCAGCTTCGTATTCCCCGTTTAGCCGTCCTTAAAGTTTTTATACTGAATAGACCCCCAATTTTGGTTTTCATTTTACGGTAATAAATGATCTTAGTCTTAGATTATTTTATAGATAGATTAATTTTGACAAAACTGATGCAGTAACCTATAGTGAGTACCATTACATAACACAGAATCAAAAACACGCATGTGCACCAATGACAAATTGTATTAAAAAGATGCACAATAATAAATTTCTAAATAGATAAGTATTTCACTGAAGAAATTGTATGATGCAAATCCGCCGCATGTAGACACACAAGTTTGTATGTACATGTACTCGGCTAAAGTACAGCAATTACAACTATACACATGAAAACGTGAAGATAACGAACGATTACATAAGACTAAACACGTACCTTATCAACTATGGGGTGGTAGTATCATGTAATTCATGGAAGAATGCCGATTGTGAAAATTTAAAAAAACGTAAATTTAAAACGCACTTGCCAGAAACAGTCAGGAGACGAATGAACCACATCGCTCTCCTACGGAAGTTGGCTCACGCAAAGATGCCACATTGGTTTGGAAAACAAACATCAGATATACCAAAGTTGCAATAAATGGATACACTCTTTAACCATTTAACTACTATAAAGTTTTCCTTGACAGTTCATATTGAAATTAAGGCATTGTCTAGTGATATTCTCAAAATGTTAAAAACAATATTGAAGTCTTTACATGCAATTATTCACTCAAATGTGGTATAACAGTTGCCCGGACAGTGAATTTAACCTATGAATCACACAAATATGTTTTTTTTTTCTCTCACTATTTTCTTCGCATAAAACACAAATATGGAATGTTTATCAGACATCATTTAGATATATTTTAGGATTATTTGTTTATACATCTATAGCATACACATTCATGAAATTGATTGTTATTTATTGTGAATACGCATACACCTTCAAATACATTAAAGTACGAGATGCTTATAAGTTACACTTGACTACATGTATATAAAAAAATCCTTAAGAAATGATGAGAAAAAAAATGTAAAAGAAGACAGAAAAAGAATTAAACATTATTTACGCACAATTTCATAAAGTAAGCTACAAAAATTTCAAAAAAAGATAACCAAGTGTTTAATGATGAAGTATGTCGAATTCTTATAGCTACTAAGGCATCTACATGAGCCCATGAATCACAAAACATATGCTGTTTTTACCATCCTTTTCTCCACATATAATACAAATTGAACAGTGAACTAATACAGGAAAAATCGAGTTATTTAGTTTAATCCACGTTATGACTACCTGTCAGCACAATATTTCCATAAATCGCTACACTGAGTTTTCCGTCTTCTTTTCTTTTGAAATAGAAAAAAAAATACTAATAAACAATTGCAGTATTTACGGCATATAAGTAATGACTTCATAAAAACATAAGCAGTACAAGTTCAAATCTAAAGTATGAAAATTATAAACCTACAATACATACAAACCATGTATTAATACAAACATGATACCTTTACTTTTCAAATGTTCATATGATGATATGATACTGTGCAGCAGATATAGATATGTCAGAAGATCGGACTATTTTGATTTAATAAGCTACATACATTGTAATGTTGCTCGCCACACTTATTGAATCCGGGAGTACATTGTCTACCCACCTGAAGTAGAACAGCGACAATAGAACGTGGCTTGCGAATATGAATATATTGATAAAACATGTCACCGTGATTTACAATGTTATAGATCAATTGTCTCCGGGTTATTTCTATTGATTCAAAACTGATACATATATACAAAATAGTATGCAAATGTGTACATGTAGGTAAGATAATAACAGAAAATACAACATAATTGAAATATAGCAAATCATAACATAAAACATTCAACAGTTGATATGGTTCTCATAACAAGAAACAACATCAATACAACTAATCACGGAGTAACAGATAACGAATATGGATGTGCTTAAATAGATGTACATTTACAGAGATAAAAATTGCAAACACAGAAACAAAGATTACATCTAAATCTAGTTATGTATCGTTAAAACCTATATATGCAATATACATAAACTTTCGAATGACGTCAAAGTGCAATTCTCGTTTTCAACTTGAAAAATGCATTACGTTATGAGCAAAAAGCTCCATGACACTCGTGGATACCTAAATAAATGTATGACCGCAACACAAATTGTAAGAAATGTTTCAATAAAACACAACTTTACATGTAGCTTGTATGTAAAACTTATACGGTACCAATTTTGATGCACCAGATGCGCATTTCTCTTTAGTGATGCTCAATCGAAATGTTCGAAATCCAAATAACAATGAAGTTTTAGAGCTATTATAGGGAAAAACAGTGTGCCAAAAAAGTGGAGTGAAATTCTTTAAGAGCTCTGCGTGAGGGCGATAATCCTTAATTTTGTATATAACATCTGCATGGATAAAATGAAACATTGATTTACAACAACATCACACAGTAAAAATGAATTTCAATCATTTTACAAATGTCTCTGAAAAACACAATTCAAAGAGTTTTGTTTTTTTAAGCAGGACTTGCATGCACACATACTGGAGATCGGGCAAGGGTATCCATTCAAAGAAATTACCATCAGTGTCCTTGATTGCTCAGTCATATCCCCAGACCTTAATGCATAGGCGCCAGCTTCGACCACAGAATGTAGAAGAATCAGAGAGGTCGTTGTTGGAAAGATGACAGGATACTCCTTAAAGAAACATTCAGACCATTTGTAAGTCAATGGAATGTCGCCTACACATCGACATACACGCTGAGGGTGAACATGCCAGGTATTAGTGAATCACATCAGAGTTTTGGTTCATCCCTGCCACTTTTGACCTCACATCTAGCCTCTCAGAGGAAAAGGAATGGCTTTTTAAATTGATGGACGTAGGGCTATTTATCAAAGTTTATATACCAGACATAATTTATGCTCCAAGTCAATGAAATGAAATACACGACCAAAATTTCCAAAAAAGTGTTGGATTTTAAAAGTCCTTCGGCATATACATTTATATACATGTGTGTTGTTGATTTTGATAAATTGTCAAAACAACTTTGGTAACGATACTGCAATCTATAATGATTACATGTTGATTAAATTCATCAATACTTTGACGGAATGCATAAATGAAAGAACATATTACACATTTGATACGTACAATAGAGGGATTACCTCACGACATATAGATTTTACTAATTCGTGAAGACTAACAATTGTGATTCATTAGCGATTGAAAAAGGAAAACAAAATATATAGTTGTAACGAATATAGTTTTATGATTCCATAGCATTCACGAAATTGTACCCTCTGTGCGTATCCTTTTAAGCTTTTGACAATCACTTTCTTTCTGATAGACTATTTATGATGAAATGATTCTTGCAATGTTTCACTACTGCTTATGTTCCACCCGTGTTATTCCAAAATCGGAGTAGGTTATCTGGTTTGATGTAGTGCTTTTCATCTGCTTTTGGATGCCGCGGGCATTTTCGTTCAGACATTTCTTTTCCTCCTTCTCTGAGTAATATGTCATCTTCCACAAAAAAGTAATCTTTGTCTTCATCTGTAATATTGATATCTTTGCAAGAATATCCTATGTCATACGTAACTTTCTTATGGAAAGTTTCTGTTAAAACGCTAATGATGCCTTCCACTTTTTTCCTGATTTTTATAACGCAGTCGGTTTTGGGCTGTATACTCCTACTTTCAGTGAAGACTTGCAATTGGATCGATGTTTTGTTTACGGCAATGGCGATGAAATGATCTTTTTCCTTGTAAAAGGCGGCATTTTTGCTAAACATGTCCTCTTTGAGGACATCCATTTCCTCAAAACAATGTACAACCAAGCGAAAGAAGAAGAAATGTGGTAAGTATGTCTTGAAATGGAATATGAGAATTGACGTTTTTTGCCCATCGTTGATTGTGTCTAAATCAACCGGAGACATGTCTACTCTATTCATACTTGGGATGTAGAACTCTTTGCTTTTCTTTATTTCCGCCATTAAACCTAGTTTTTCCATGTATGGTACGATTTCATGCATATGGTCAATGTAAGATTCGTCCTCTGCTTTCTCCCATATATTTTCTAAAGTTGACACTGCAATTCTTCCTCTTTCTATCTTTTTGTCGCAATCTTTAATTTCTCGTGCAAAATGGTTTTCATCTGTGATGATGTTTTTAAATCCATCAACGAACCATTGAACATCAATTATGATCACATCCCTCAATCTATCATCTGGAAAATAGATAATTTGTCCAATTTCATGGAAAAATCGAAGCATGTCACCGATCTCTAGCTCTTTCTCTTTCAGAGATTGTAATTCTTCCATGTTCTTCAATGTAGATGTCTTCCAAACTCTTTCGGCTTTCTTCTGTTTGAGAATGTCTTCAAAACCCACCCATGATATAGGTATTTCTTCTCCCCAATGCGGCAATCTTCGGACAGTTTGAACAACACATTTTTTGACTTCCTCAATCATTTCTTCTCGTTTCTCAGTTAACGAACCCCGAGGACATTCAATTTCATAGTATCTATCAGGTGACAGAAGATTTTCCAAAGCTTGTTGTTGTGGTATACAACTTTTTAATTTTTCGAAGAATGCTAATTTTGTAGCATATGTTTTCTGTAAAAGAAAGAAACAATAACAATCAATTACACAGATATAGCTTTGCTTGAATAAATATTCTATAATGAATATCATACACGAGGCCCTAGGGTCACATGGCGTTGTTTTTCCGTGTAATGCCTCCAAGAAAAAGAAAATCCAAATCAATATATTCAAAACAAAATTTCCATTTCTCATTAAATGATGAACTTTGCAGATCAAAATGATATTTTGTACCTTTATAGTTTTAATCGTCATGATATGTGATTCTTAATTTGAACTAGATTTGAATATTTTGAATTGCCATGCAGTTCTTGAAAATATTTGATAAAGAATTCGACATATTTCTTGGTGAAACATTCAATGCAAGGCGAAGATAACGAACAGTGATCAATCTCATAGCTCCTAGCGCCATCCTAGTTTAAATTCTAATGATATGAAGTTACTTGCATATGAGTTGAAAAAGTGAACTCTTACAATCCTTGAAAAGAACATACGTTTTAGAATTATTTTTAAAATACAAAATGTAATAGTTCTCATTTAGTTCCAACATTGCCCCGGGGACCATAGTGAAAAAAGGTGACGATAAAGAGCATTGATCAATCTCAAAAATGCTATAAAACAAAAATAAGAATAGGGCAAACGCGGACTTTTTGTCATAGCAGTGGTAAGGTCAGATGTCTAGGAGAGGTAACCATTCCTGTTGACCGGTTGTATCCTACGTGAGCCCTCTATCTTAATCAGGAAAACGGAGTTACGTATATTGTGAAACAATCGATAAACGAACTCCTATTGTGTATCTATCCTGTATCGTGATTTAAACAAACTACATTACTAAAGGACACTTTTATTCGCTGTTCAGTGGTATACCCACTTGAGATTATTGAAACACAGCTTTATTTCCATTTACATTTAGTTCGTCTTAGAGCTTTGTGACAACATTTTTGATACATATGTAATGTTGTGCTTAAAGAAAATATTACATTGTTTGACAAGCATCTGTTGTACTTATGAACGAGAGGAGAAAACTATAAGATGAAAATGTGAAGATAACAAACAATGATCAATCTCATCAATCCGCTAATACCAAAATTCAGAATAAGGCAAACACCGACCCCTGGAAACAACAAATTTGGGATGAAGTAGCTAGGAGGATTTAAAATCCGTTTTCGACAGCCCAAACAAGTTCCATGTATTGATGAGGTAAACGGGACAATCCGTAACCAAAATTAGAGTAAAGGTGAGTCTAACAACTGGTATGGCACATGTCAGACAGCATTCTACGCAATAGGAATCATTGCCAGCAAAGAGTAATGTATGCCACGTTAGACTGGAATTGTATAAGCGGATCGTAAGAACATTTAAGACATCCCGATCATCTCACCTTTAGAATATATTGATACTGCATTTGTGCAAATTTGAATGCCACTCATCTAAATATACTTTGAGTAAATGTAGAGGAAATTGGTCCAATGGTTTTCAAAGGTATATTTTTTAAAATTCTTAATAAGTTATCCTTCGATAAAACTGATATCCCGCTTTTTCAAGACAGCGTTCTGCCAAATTTGGTGTAAATCCATCGGGGATTTTCCCAGAAAAAGATAAGTGATAACAACGGCGACGACAGGTGGTGGCCACATTTTGATTAGAACAACTCACTTGATTCTTTGTATCAAGCGAGCTAATCATTATACTGCTATGCATCATATCAATGTCTCATGATGTTACCCGTTTGGCTTTATCTTTGTGTGACGCAATAAGAATCACTGGATTTCGCCTATCCACTGTATCCGTGTCTTTGCCAACAGTTCGCCTATCCACTGTGTCCGTGTCGTTGCCAACAGTTTGCCTGTCTCCATATCCACAGTACGTTTGTATACACTGGAGCCAAAACGTGAAATAATCTGAGGAAAAAATAAATTTGCAAGTTTCAGACATATATTTCATGTTGTTGTATTTTAGAAGCTAGCACTACTTTTCGTATTAAAGCTTAGTGTTGTCAGACCTGAATGCGCCATAAATATTGCACACGATGGAAGAAACTTTGGAATTTTAGTCAATGATATTGCTTTTATTTCTTTTATATTGTAACTTAAATGTATGTAAATACGTTGAGAATCATTAGCCCTCGAAAACCCCCTTAGTGGCTTTATTCAAGAACGGTAAATCAGGATTTATATCAAGGCCACAGGACATATCTTTCGAGAGATAGGTACTGCGCCCTATTACAGTTCGCTGTATTTTTAGAAATGAAAGCCACATGGCTTTTGTGATTCTCAAGCAGTTCAAGGAAATATTAACGGACACGTCTCATGTTTTCAAAGTATATAAATTTGCAGGCATTATGTCTTCTTTATGCTTATAGTAATTAATTCTAATAATTCTTTCGCCGAAATTTTGCGATAATTAACAACAATCAGACTTAAATCTAAGCCCCGATTTCAAAAAAGTCTAGTTAATTAGGTAGGTAGTCACGTAGTACAGTGACGTCACATGCGCCCTTCGGAATGTGGAAGTACTGTGAGATATTATTAAAAACTCAGCTTTTAGGAGCCTAATTTATTCACCATGGGCAACATTTAAATTTTTATTGACAAATTGCCCGAGTTTTATATGTTTTCGCCACCAGTGCAAGCAAATAGCGATGTAAATACCCAAATATAACGAGGGAAGCGAATATGCAATCGGCGGCAATATTGGGAGTAAATAATGTTTATATTAGTCGCTGTTTACAAAGTATTTGGTAATGTTATTCCTTGATACATCTGTAATTTGCGCTGTTTTTCTATAATAAACGCTGCAATCATTATTTATTTTTGGATTAGACAAATTATAATACGTTACATTGTTGACAACTAGGCCCTAAGCCAAGCTACTGTCACGAGTGCATTTCAGAAAGAAAGAAAAAAAAAACCCACACAAATCAATAAAAATAATTTAAAGTGAAAATCACATTATTTTATTTTGTTAAAGCAATCTCATTAGTTTTGAATTGTGATCTGACCGTCGTTATAGGAAGTGGGAGCATGGCGTTATGCTGATGCACTCTGGACAGATTAAACGAGTTCAATAAGGAAATAATTTCATAATTCAATTTAAAGTTAGGAAATACAATATTAAATTACTGATATAATTAAAAGTTCAATTATTTTGTATCGTTAAACTATTTTGTATAACTACCAGTTGGTGGAAAATGAGAGCACGTCAAGTTACATTGTATATGTTTTTACAAGGTGAAGGTCAGTTGATTCGAGTGTGTATTGAATTTGAAGACCAAAACATAACGTATGCTGTAGGCCTACCAGTGCGTATAGCTTCAATATTTTCTCGTAGTTTATCAGGGTCTCTGTCCAAGCGGTTTTTGAAAAAGTGACTGGGTGATTGTTTTTAAGGTAAAGTTCTTACTCCAACAAAAAAATATCCACGTCTTTCTTCTCGTACCTTCCTTCGAAAAATTGAAAAATACTCAAGTCTAAATCCTTTCTACCGACGACTATATCATAATGAATATTTCAGTGTAAATGAAATCATTTATTTTCTGAATGGAAATGATATAGTTTGATTATCTTTGCATTTTGTTGATAAAGAAATATAATGGAGCGATAAGCATTTTTGAGTAAACAAGGCTAGTCGACAGTAATTACGGACACTTGCAGGTTGATCGATAGATAATGCACAGATGTTATAAATAACTTGTGTACGTGGTCAGTGGGTATGGATGCACTAACTGACCACTGGGGTCAGTTCAGAAATAAATAGCTTCTCACATAGAGCCAGGGAAATAAGAATGCTGAATCCCCTTATTAGGATAGGCGTTATTTAAGAATAATAATAGGTGGTATAAAAACGCGCACAAGGCGAAAAGTCGTCAGAATTCCTTCGCTAAATTTTGACGAAGTCTTGCTATTTTTTGGTAAGAAGAAGTTGCGTGATTTTGTAGTTCTTAAGATTAACTTGTTGAATCTGCTAAGATAATGGATTGTTTTATTGATTATTTATTTATTGATGATTAATCTTTAATATTCACTGCATGAAAAGCGGCGTTTAATAAAATTAAATTTCATTAAATCTACACTTTACATCAACTTTCACGTTTATTTCAGATTTAATGTTGAATTATACTTGGAAGTATCACAGAAATTAAAGCTCAACTTTACTTCAGATATAAAAATAAAATAAACGCCATTAAACTGCAAATATAATTAAGTTTCCGGTAAAATGAATGTCATTCGACAAATTGCTTGTACACTGACAATGCAACGTTGAGATGTCCATGCTATGAACCTAACCAAACCAAAGCATAGAAAAATATTAGAGCACAAACTTTTTATCACCTCATAAGAGTTCGACAGCTGATGTTATTTCGTAGATTTTCAAAAGGGGGTGCAACTCAGGTTTGAATGTCGAGTTGTTGACCATTCAGAAAGGTATGGGTGAAGAGCCCAAAATGACTTATTTTTAATATTAAAATGATACACCAAAGAGAGAGGGAGTGCAATTACCATGCTCCTTTTAAATCTGCCACTATCCAGTACTTAGCTACTGGGCTGTAGAGACTCTCGGGGACTAACAGTCCACCAGCAGAGCCTTCGACCAAGGGGTCATAGTGTAAAACTTATACGGTACCAATTTTGATGCACCATATGCGTATTTCGACAAATAATGTCTCTTCAGTGATGTTCAACCGAAATGTTTGAATCCATTTCTCTATTAGTAAGCTCTCATCGTAGCTCAGTGATATAACGTTTGCTGCCTAACCGGGATGTAGTTAGTTCCAGTTATTCCTGCGTCAAACTTATGACGAACTCATACGTAAACGTAAGTGTTGATTGTTCCTTCGCCATACATTCAACATTTATAAAGGGGAATTACGGGTCTTTCGAATATTACATTCACCTTAGAAACGAGGTTCCGTGTCATGACAAGCGTTGACACGTTAAAGAAACCTCACTGCTTCAACAGAAAGCGCTAAACATATACCTGAATTAATGGTATTACACCTACAACTGGTGACGTCTCAATACGAATGAAAAATTATGGGAGGGACGTAAATCAACCAACCAAATAATCTGTTAGTGTCACTATAATTACGGAATTTCTGTACACTTTACACATTGAAATTAGTACAATTCGCATGATGGGTTCCTTTGTCCACTTGGCATTAATAAGGTGGTTGCAACACTATGTTTTGAATTACCTTTATAGGTCCAGTGGTGAAATAACGACCCTATTGGGTTGTGACGGTCCTTGTTATCCTTGTGGGCTTCTTTGGTCAGCTTTTTAGACATGTCAACAACTAGTAGATAAAACGCTCTTCTTGACAGGTAAACCTGATGACAGGCGTAATACGCCGCTTGTCCAGCAAAATCTGTCATGCTTATCAGCTGTTTGTCACTGTGGAGCCCTGCTGACTTTTTTTGGTGATCTTATCGCATGCAAGTACAAAATGAAGCATATTATAGGTACGACAGCATTCAATTAGATTCCCGTTGTTCATTCTTTAAATCAAAATTTGGTATATTAACAACTTGAAATATACATTCGTTCATTTTATCGAATGTAAAACCATACCTTTTAATGTGTCAGATACAATTTCAAACAAATTTTCATGGATCTCCAGGCCTTTGGTTGTCTCTGTAGTCTGTGTCGTATGTCTACTCTGAAGCCTCTGAAGAAGAGTTGTCTTTCCCGCGCCAGTGCACCCAACAAGCATACCTCTAGCGCGGTACATTTTCTTCTTTCCCATTTTGATAGTCTCTAAATATCTTCTTCTTCCACCAATGTCCCAAGACAACACTTCCAATGGAATGTTTACTAACCAAAGCAAAATGCAGGAGGACATTAAGCATCCTATCTAATAAATGTCACCTTAAATAGCAGTGCACTGTTGCATTAGTAATGTACTGAATTATACACTTCTACACGTAATACAATTGGTTAAGTGAATCTATGAAGAGGGATATACTAATCCCCGCATTCAGAGATTTCCCAAATATGAAAACATGATGAATTTACTTGCATAAGAAAAGGGAAATCATACGCAATCGAAGGAAAATAATACCCGACCCCAGCTCCCCGACACGTGGAAATTGAGAAATCGTAATATTGTATCTGGTGAATCTACATAGGGAACATTTAGAAAATGTAAAATAATGTGGTGTTCCTTATGATTCGAAGTTTTCGGGGGAAGGGGGTGGTTTAAATCGCTGACAATAATTCCCGAAGTATAGAACATGTACACATAAATATGTCAACAATTATTGTAAGAGAAGAGACAACAGGAAGTGAAATATCAGAAAGGTTCATGCCGTGCTACGTAATACAGCGTGTCTTCCTTCCTTTAGAATTATATTTGCTACCTACATAAAATAGGAATTGTTTAATTGTGTTTTCGTATTGTGATACACTTACAAAGCTCCGATATGTACTTCCTTGTTTCTGCAGTACGCCATTCCCTGTCACTGTCATCTCTGTCCTCTACCATCACGTGGGTAATGACGTTTTGATTTAAACGTTTGATATATTTCTCCCTGAATTTTTCGGGAATGAACAGGCATGCTTCCTTCTCATCCCGCTTGTAACTCCAGAGTCGGCAATATTCCTTTAAGGAATCGGTTGAAGACTCCTCTATATAACTCTCAAGGTCCTCGTCCGACTTCAGGCAGGATTCAACGAATCTACACATCACTGCGTGCTTTATCCCAGGTGAGGCAAATGTAACGTGTTCTTCATTGATTTCAACAATGTTCCTCTTTGATTTGATTTCTTCCAACGCTTTATTGTACTGATCAGCGCCGATATTTAGAAAACGTCCTTTGACCATGGGTGTTGTTGCAATGTCATTCTTCATCTTGTATCCGTCCGACATCAGAATTCCCAGAAGAACTGGCCACGTCGATATATCTGAATTTCGAATTGAATTAATGTTTTCTGAAATGAAGACAACTATTTTCTTACAACAGTATAACAGTGGATAGTGTGATTATCTATGCATATATTCATTAAGTATCGCTATCCATCAATCTACGTATTCTCTATATCTTCTATTTCCTTATTTTTCTATAGATTTATCACTCTGCATGACCATTTATCCGTACTCTTTCTTAGCTATAATTCACGGTAGCTCAGTTCTAGAGTGTTCGCTTCGTAACCGACATGTCATAAGTTTGAGTGTGGCTCGTGTCATGTCTGCATCAAACCTAAGACGTAAATATAGGTAGTCATTGCCCCATCGCCGAAAGATCTGTGTTTAGAAGTGTGAATCACGGGTATTTCTGATATGACCATAAAATGGAGGTTTCTGTGTCGCACCAGGCGTTGGTATATCAAAGAACCCTCACTGTTACCTCTGTAAACGCTATACATGGGTCTAAGTTCGTAGTATTTGACCTACTACTGGTAGTGTTCTCCACGGGACGAACATGTAAAACCAAAAAAAAAAAAAAATTAAAAAAAATAATAGATTAAAGATAACCTAAACTAAAAGTCCCAACAACTCAGTTATCTATCTCTCGATCGATCTATGGATGAGTGTAATGCCAATTGACAAGTTCTAAAGCTTCAGAGTAAACAATTACACAGCAAACACCTTCAGACATATCCATGTTGTGGAAGAGAAATGCTGAATACATATACTTCAAGGATTGCACTTCGCCTCCCAGTTCCCCTCGTTCATTACGCACGTACTCCACAAACCGGTTCCGGAAGTTCTTGCTCTGTATACACAGGTCAAAGGGAATATCATCTGTGAAAAATCAAAGAAACGAAATTTAATCCAGTTTCTTCATTGTCTTATATTCTCTCTTTTCGCTTATCAAATATTCCCTTTCCTTTTAAGAATATCAAAGAATCACTCCATGTTTTAGCAATTCTCATTCAGTTTTTTTGGGGGGTTGGGTGTTTGTGTTTTCTACCCCCAAAGAAAACCCAAAACAAACAACCCCAAAATAATAACCGAGTAAAAATTGAAAATTTGCAATGGTACCCTTGAAGATTCGAAATTATGGGATCAATATGTGTGGTGATTACGAAAAGTAATTCTATATCTGCCATTTGCTCTGGGGTAAAGGTGTGTATCTATTTGGTCATATAAGATATAATGCCATAATGTTTAATAGTATTGAATAACAAACACGGATCCAAGGTTTACGTTAAAAGTCAAAGATCATATAGAAAATCGTTTTATTGAAACATTATTTTTCTAAATGAACTGAAAAAGATCATTTAATTATTTCTTCAAACACTTTTAAAAAGGAGTCGTGTAACGGTCGGCAGGGAATGCTTACTCTTCTTAGACACCTGATCCCACCTCTGGTGTGTCCAGGGGTCCGTGTTTGCCCAACAATCGATTTTGTAGTGCTTATAGGAGTTATGAGATTGATCACTGTTCGTTATATTCACCTTTCATGTATTAAAACAGGAACTAAAATAGTTGCATAAATCATTCTTGATAAGAAAAATGACAGCGGATGTGACGGATCATCATTGATGACTACTCCCAGGGACATGTACCAATCAGTGACGTTTCAATGAATCCGTGCTTACCCGTCTCTCGATTGTTACAACGTATTGTTTAAAGACTTCATAAAATTGATGCTGTGTGCTTCCTTTGTTTGTTTTTTTTTTAATATTCATATTCGGTGTGAATTTAAAGTCAATCACCTCGTGAAGATTTCAATGTATTCTCGTTTTTCAGTTAATGCAGCACAGTCATCTTCAAACAAAGGATTTTAAACATTCGGAAAGGAGATTTAACTCCTGCTCTCTTTCGCTCACTCTTGTATATGTTCGTAAAATATGCATTAAGACAACATCGCTAGCTCCCCTATTGACCCAACGGTTTTTTTTTCAGCACATACTTTGCTTTTCTTTCATTAATCCTTCTGTTGTCGATAAGACCTGTTTCGTTTTCGCAAAGAGACGTTTCGTTTCAACCGATCAACGTACATTCCCCAGGTTTAACCGCTTTGCTCCTCATAGATGCAGCAGTAAGCTACATAATTTCTATCAAATTGATTTCAGGAAATATGTTTTTGTTGTTCTTAAGACGATTGTCAAAGATTGTTATTCAATTATGCATTCCTATGGAAATACAAAACAATTCTGCAATACATCCCTGACATAGGTTTATTATTTGGAATAATAATAATGATGAGTGGTGTATATAGCGCTTTTTACAGCGTATGCTGCTCAAAGCGCTTTACAATACATTGTTACCCCGGCAGACCTTATATCAATCTAGAACTTCCACAGCTTCCTGGAAAGCATACAGTGTAAGCCGCCGATACAGGCGCTAGAGCACCAACACTCTAACAATATCTTTCACTGTCTATAGCTGGTTTTCCATCGAAGCGATTAAGCAAGAGTTATTTCCCATTGGCCGCCATATTGTAGGTTAACATGCCCGGATTCCTTCATTATTCAACCCAAATCAGCTTGTTATTCTGGTCACTGAGGTGGAGATAAACTGATTTTCTTATTAATATACATTTGTTAATGCATCTTTTACTTCATAATTGCAATATTGCAAAGATCCCCCCCTATATTTCTGCCTTACATGTTTCAAATTGGTTGCCCAAAGAGGAAAATCCACAAGTTTGACCTACAAAATGGCGGCCAAGGGGAATAACTCGGGGTCAAAATACGTCATATGAAAACCATCTATAGCCAGATACCCCTTTTACACTTGGATGGAGTGAGGAAATTCATGTAAAGTGCCTTTCCCAAGGACACAACGCCGGCCCTGTCGCGGTCAGGACTCGAACCCACGACCTTGGAACAATATTTTCTTATCTGACTCATCTTAGAGCTTTGGTACTGATTAATTAATTGATTGATGGATTATATATTTATTAACATCACTTTCGATAATTTTCCCTCATGTGGAGACGCCGTTACTGAATGATGTGTTGTAAGAAGTGTGATTGAAAAAGAAACTCCACCTATTCGTAAGTCAAGATTGTGCAGCGGCTATATACACATACATGTTCAAGCATAAATGCCTTTGACATACAAACTCATCTTAACCAATAATGACCAGTGATTTAAACAAAATCTTCCATTTTCTTATCAGATAGTATTATCGCTATGGGTTCTTCATCCTTCAGTTTATTTTACTTTATCTAATGTGTGATTTATCATGAATATTCTGTACATACTAATCTCTGAGATTTTCTTCCATGTTGTATTCTTTAGAAGTTCGTCATCAAACAACACGTGCTTTATTGCAGCATATCCAAGTTTCTCGAAGTAGAGGCTCTCCATGTCCTCAGGAATGAACAAACATGGCTCTTTTTCCTTCCTGCTATAACGCCAAGGACGTCCGTACTCCATCAGACAGTCTACCGAAGCGACTTTGAAAAATTTCTTCATGTCATCATCCGTCTGCAGTTTCCTAACTACATAGGAGTACATGACTTGTTGTCTAATCTCGTCGGAGATGAAACGGACTACACCTCCAGATTGCTCAGTTATACCATCAAAAATGTACAATTTATCAAAGGGAATGCTGAATCTGTCGGATAGGAGAACAGCGAATATATCCTCAAAATTCCCGTTAAAAGTAGGCAAACCACCTGCAAAGCAAAATATGATAAGACAATTTGATAAAATGTGAAACACTAGTTATTTCAATGAAAGAAAGTTAATGGAAGGAAACCTCACTATGAAAAAGATAGCGAGGAGTGGACAATCTCATTAATCCCATTGCTTTGTTAAAAAACCACTCTGATTTCACGAACAAGTACTCTGATATTGAAATAAAAAAACATGCTAGATTTCCTCATTGACAATATCGTTGTGGTATTTGGTGACCAGGTCTTCTAACAGTCTGTCGGAAATCCATGGGCACGAATTGTGCTCCTTTGTAGGCTAACCTGCTTTTATATTCATAAGAAGCATAATTGTTTTTTAGAAACGTCTATGTTAGAAGAAACAAATCTCTTATTGTGGCCTTCAATTCGACATTTGAATATAGCGACGACATTTATCCAATAACAATAATAACTTTCATTCATATGTCGATTCCATATATCCCTGGAAGCTCGAAATAAAATACAACACAGAGTCGAGCACTTCTGTTTCATACTTAGATTTTTTTATTGAAAGTAGATATTAACGGCAAACTAACAACTCAACTTTATGACAAACAGGATTATTTCATCTTCCCCATCATCACCTTTCAATATTTATGTAGAAGTATTCCATTATCATCTGCATATGGAGTTTATATTTCTAAACTTATTCGATATGCAAGAGCTTGTTCTACGTATAATCAGTGTTTTAAGTCGAGGCAAGCTGCTGACAAACAAGTTGATGGTACAGGGATTTCAACAGGCTCGTTTAAAGTCAGCATTTCGCAAATGTTATGGTCGTTATAACGATCTAGTTGCCAATACAGCCCATGATTGGGTGAAATGCTGTCTAATGTGTTTCATATTGATTGTTAGATCGTTCGTGGCACACTGATTTTGACTACATATTGCTCCGTTAGCCTGATCAAGATGTAGGTCTCGTGGCGGTGTGACCGGTCAATAGGGGATGATTACTCCTCCTGGGCACCTGATGCCAACTCTAGTGTGTCCAGTGGTCCGTGTCTGCCCAACAATATATTTTGCATTGCTTAAGGGTTTTGTGAGGTTGATCACTGTTCGTTATCTTCACCATCCATAAAGGTTTATATATGTAAATTATGAAATTGTTTTATCTCATGCTTCACTACAACACTTAAAACACCGTATGTATACTGTAGATTGGGAAATAATCACGATGGTTTTAATTTCACAATGTTCACAATTTATCTTTTCTTCGCGAATTTAAACCCATAGTGAACAATGAAGTAAAAATATTTGAATGCAGCTACAATTAAAAATAAGGAGAAATAACTTTTATTTTTGTGAAAGGGATATTATGATCAGCTGGGGAAAAGTATTGAATAGTTACATCATTTAACATATGAATGCATACACACAATATTACATTTTAGTATACATGTACTTGTATACTCTTAACTGCTTTTACACTGCAGGTCGCATTGAATTATATACCGGCCCTATCAAAAGCCCTTGTTATTACTTCCTTGTCTTGACCCAGTATATCAATGGCTCTCACAAGCCATTTAGCGTGGGTCAGTTTTATTTCGACAACTGCAAGTCGATTTCAACATCCTCAATGTCGACACCTTTTTCTAGAGAAGTTTTAATTTCATTTGCATAACATGTCTGAAATTCGGATTTAAACGCGTTTTAAATCTTCCGTTAATCTGATTATCAAGAGGCTGCAGGTTGTTCGTACACGCAGCGGGGACAATACACCAGGCATCGTTGCCGCTATTACCACAGTTATTTGACGCTTGTCGCCGACACCTTTAATTGGCGCCTACTTAGCACCTAAGGATAATTGAGAAGATAATTAATCTTAATTCATTTATTGAACTGTTCAAAATAGATGATTTAAATGTGTTTTCATGGCATTGTATTTTGTACGTGTTGATACATAGAATTTGGGGGTTTTATCGCAAGCTTTCCGTTTTTCACCCAAATAGACATGTTAACTCTCCAAAGGCTACCTTGAAAATGAACTCATTAAATTACCACACAAAACGCAAGTTTCTTGTGAATTTTACTCGGCAGTTGATACTACTAGTCGCAGACTGAGGGATTTAAAAAAGTAGATAACCCTATAGCGTGAAAATAAAACCATCGCGATTGGTACCCTTGTAACAAATCGTGAAATTTTAGCAACGTGGAATTAAACCAACTTACAGTATTGAAATTGTTGCATTTAGTGAAAACTGATCACATTATCTTTCAAACTTTGAGTACGTAATTGGTTTTTAATTATAAAACAAGTGGTGTTCAATTTTCCAGGGCTTCTCCATTACAAAATAGTGACCTAGAAATTTGAAGAAAATTCTATAGTGAAGAATCGCATCACATTGTATTGTTATACCCAACTTGTGTGATACATATGATCTTCAGTTGTTTCTAAACATAAAGTTTGGACCTAAACATAGGTTTCCAAAACCTTAATTGGTTATCTTGGCAAGGGTGTCATAATCCTGATCAATGCGCCATGGATATCAACACACCATGAAGAATGTAATCTTATAATCAGGACTGAACAAAATAATTTCAATGAAATGATACAATTTATCTGCACAAGTAATAAAATCCCACTTTAACATCAGATCTTCTAACATCCCCTGCTCATACATTCTGTCCTAAGGGGTTCCCAGAAAAAGGGATGTATATATTTTATAAGTTTACTGCATCCAAAAGATTCTGGTGAATCAGAGGCAACCCCTGGACCAGAAAAAAAACTTATCTGAAAGCCTTTCTGAATGATTACGTATTCGAAATTAATCAACTCATTGTCCCGTGTTCAGGATAAGACCACGATATGAGATCAAAGTTAGAACACGGGGATATTTAAGACAAATCTCTCAAAAGTCTTCTCAAGAATCTAGGAGTAATCATATCAATATGTTAGCTCTTTTACGTAGTGAATGCAGATTTAAGTTTGCACAAATTAAAGTCATATGGGGTAAAATGGGAGCAACAATGGCGAAACAGTTTTTTTTCTCTCAGAACATACAGGAACAATCTTAGATTTTTTATTCTCCAGTGCAACGGTGGCATTATTATCTACATGTATAACATATCGATATACTGACATCAACATATAATGTAGGTCCTAATTTGTGCACAACATGCCCCCCTGGGGTAGGGTAGGATGTGGTTGCAATTTATGATTGAAGTTTACGTGATGATAAAGAGGAAATAATCTTTAGAAATATTATATTCAATATAAAAAATTAAAGTTGGTCTGTTGGTCATACAATGCCGCTTATGACATTTTAGCAGGGAGGGATACTCATCGTGCCACACCTGTTGCGACACAGGACCTCGGGTTTGTGGTCTCATTCGAATGACGACTCGGTTTAGTCGCCCCTTAAAACAACTAAGGGTACTGAGGACATATTCCTACCCGGACACACATGGGAGAGAACATTTTTGAATGGGGACATAAAGGAGTTTTTTCTCCTAGACATATTTTCAAGACCGACAGAACCATGTTTTTCCTCAGTAATACAAGTATTCTAAGGAACTGTTGATTCAATATTCTTAGAATTTTGGCCCAGCAAATTAAAGCTGTAGATTGGGGCCTCAATAGGGTATCATTTTACTGGGAAAACGGATGGACTTAGGACCCTGACATTGTGAGTATGTAAACGACTGGTATGAATATGTGATATACCCATGTTCATGCAACTAAATTTTAGAGGGTTGTATTTGACTTTGTCCTTTCTCTAGCGTATCCATAGTATTGAATGTAGATACATCTTACTAATTATTTACGGCACCCATTAATGCCTTTGATTTTAATTTTTTTTTCATAAATTAACGCGAGGGTTGATGTACTGCACCTTTGTACATAACTAGTGGTGTGCTTATTACAAATTAAATACAAGTTGAATAATTTGAATTTATCTTTACAACATCTATCTAATTAATCATACGTTTCAACAAAGAAAATATCCAGTCTGTTAATACTTTAATCCTACACAATATCGTGCTTTGCTGAAATTAACATGATAATTACCCAGGTATTTCGCAGAAGATATTCAGTGAAGATTAGCACGATAAAGAAAGTTAAGATGACTGTTATCTCACAAATGTAGCTGCAGGGTTTGCAAATTCTTATTCTTTGTTTAGAGTTCACCATTTCCGCAAACATATGCAATGAAAAGTACCGTAACATATAAATTAAGATTACCGCTTGGTCAAAATTTTTGCTGCACATCATATACACAAAGCCCCCCCCCCCCCCCCCCCCCGATTTTGAGACCAAAAATAGGGGAAGCATATTAAACACAACTGTGTATAATATTCGACAACTTACGGTAGTTTGAACCCAGCGTAGAGTAAATACCCTGGAATTGCGAAATTCACATGTTTGGAACATCCTTTTCTGCTTTCCTAAATTGTGTTTAGTTTTTGTGAGTTGATTTTTTAAACTTCTCTATGTAGTCAATCGGCTCAAGGTGATGTGAATCTTAGCACTTCTATACAAACAGATGTAATGTTGCTCGCTAGCATCAACTAGTTCGTAATCCATTGATGTATTGCACGTTTAAATGTATGATTTGTGTAAAATTGACTTTTCTGCAGTCGGTCTGTAAATTGAAAAACGACCAAAATATCACTAGAAATACAATCTAATGTCAACGGGGATGTTTCACACTTCAAAACTTCATACACGCCGACAGAATACTACCGATCAAAATACAGTGGAGGTCGAATACACACGGGTTCCCCTGGACTGAAATTCCACGCTTTAGCGGAGGCCTAGATAACTGTCGGCGTCGGGAAATTAATGGATCGGCGATGATAGTAACACTAGTGAAGCAGAACTGATTTGTGTTGGCGTCAAATTGAAGCGAATCAAAAACACCGTGCATCGCCACATTCAATGTTTGAGTGGCTGCATGTAGTGTCCACTTTAATGGTAAAACTTCTAAGCTACACAGTAAATTCATTTTAATAATATTCATAAAGAAACAATCAATCATGCAGTTCAAAATTTTCCAAACTTTCAAATGTAAATTAAATCAAAATACCGATAAAAATATGTTGTTGTTTTTTAGAAATTTTGTCAAAGGTTTCTTTTTTTACAAAAATGAAACCAAACGCCAGGGAATTTCAGAGTTTTTAATATACGTATTTAATACACATCTTCCCGCGGTCTGTGGCCAAGTTCTTAAGCAGCAAACGTCAGCTGATTGACTGATAGAGCACGCGTACCTCGTGTGTAACAATAAAAATTAGAAGATCGATACATGTAGTGAATAAAATATCAATTTAGTTTTCCTTTGCTAAATGAATAAATTAATTGATTTTATTGCCTTTTAAATTCAAAATGGTGAAATAACTTTTCATGATATCTGATTCAATTGCATGCAGGCTTTTGCATTGCTCGTTGTGTAGAATTAATCGCACTCACATTCTCAAAGTAATTTTCATTCATTATTTATACACATATTTTTAAAGTTAAAGTTGCTCAATATATTGAGGGAATTAAAAAAAAATTCATTTATTTCTTGATATTCTCTTCATGTTGAATGATAAGAAAAAGCTCTATGCACCATTTACTGAAAATTTAGGTTTACTATAAAGTCATTAATTCATCTCATCTTAGAATACAAATTGAATTATTTTTACAAATCAAATGGATAAAAACATAATGTCTCAGTCAAATAACTATCCCGATATGAGGTCTTTTATACAAATAACATCAACAACTACCTTAACGACAAAAGTAAATGAATATCATTAATCATTTAAAACCAAGGATAGGCGTTGAAACTGATCAAAGATACCGTAATTTCATTATAACTGGCCAAGCCGGCTGTGGAAAGACTTGCATATGCACAAATATGATAAAAACCTCCAGAGTGTTTCACAGTTTGGTAGGCAATTGTTCCTGGAAATCCGAAAGAACCATATGAAAGCACAATTGACAATGCTCCAGATTGTAACTATATATACATATTTATAGCATTGGCTAACATTCGTTTTTCAAAAGGTGTGACTCTGTATATAACAAAATATTTCATCAAGCCCCTTCCATGTGTTCAGAAAATTCAATTATAAAAAATTAAATGCTATTGTTTTTTGAGGAATTGATGAAAAGAACCAAAACTTTATGTTAAAAGATTAAACAACTCTCGTGCCATCAGGTAGCACTTGGGCATGCATCGCACACATACACGTTTCTTCTGTACAGTGCGCATAATGAGGATAACAATAATGCTAATTAAACACAACTACTCTCTTCAAATTTCCACTCCCCATTTCAGTTTAGATCATGATCATACATTGTTATGTTTTATATCTAACCCTCAAGTACATGTATACATTCTGTCGACACCATCATGCTCCAAATCATAATTGACAATCTACAATGATACGATATTTGGATGTTTCCAATAAATTATCCAGACATGGGAAATTTAAAGTTTCCTTTTATATTCAAATCTAAATGACCATTGACAATTTTCATTGGCATTTTCTGACGCCCAGGACATCAAAGAGAAATCCCCCCTACTTTACATGTATGGGCCTAAACTTACCCGACCGCTTGTACACAATAAACTAGCGTCGTTTCACTATCCTCGGCGTTCTATTACTTTTTCGTGCAGCTAATGGCATTCGGAAACTTCGTCTCAGGTTCTATCGTTCTAAAATTACTTGGCTGCGAAAGAGATGTATCAACATCACACCTTCCGTTCGTTATAGGTGGTGTGAATAAAACGATTCAATTGAACGGTGTGAAGTTATTTCGCACGAAATAGCGAGGATTTTATCCAAAATCATCAATAGATTTAGAATGATTGTTCTTTTCAATTGGTAGTTGGTTTTTAGATAGGACTTCTCAGCGAAGTGCAGACTTTTTCAAAATTTATCCAGCTAAATTACACACCTTGTTCATCTCTTGTGATCAATATATGGCATTATAAAAAAAACGGTTTCTATGCAAGATTTGTGAATTTCAATTAGATAAAAACACTAAATCTAAATATTTTGTCAAAAATAGAACCAAAATACCATTAAAAACAAGGAGGGGAAATGGTACATAAAGTCATGTACACAAGCACCTATGTGTTTAATTGATCAAAAAGTAAGGCTCACGGCGGGTGTGACCGGTCAACAGGGGATGCTTACTCCTCCTAGGTGCCCGATTCAACCTCTGATATATACA
Organism: Ostrea edulis; assembly: GCF_947568905.1. Taxonomy (NCBI): domain Eukaryota; kingdom Metazoa; phylum Mollusca; class Bivalvia; order Ostreida; family Ostreidae; genus Ostrea; species Ostrea edulis. The sequence goes on along the minus strand of NC_079166.1, from coordinate 86,736,125 downwards.
GGACTCCGTATTTGCCTAACTCTTAATTTTGTATTCCTGTTAAGAAATTGAGCACAGTGTTTGTTATCTTCACCTTTTCAAGTGTGCAAAATTAAGACCGCATGGCTATTTCTGTAGATTGAAAAAAACTGTAGCTATTTTACTGTCATTTGGGAACGCTTGTACGAAGCTAAGTACGTCGATCTTTTCCTATATGATTTATATAAAGCTCTAGGAATTGCATTTCAAATTCTAAGTGAGACCCAAGACGTTAGAATATGTAGCGATTGTTCTTTCGCCAAACGCTCTGCATTTAGAAACTTGAGAATCGCTTGTTTTGAATTTTCTGCCATCCGATCTCGTCAGTAGGTCAACATGGCTGTCAGATGGCAGAAAATTCAAAACAAGCGAGTTTATCGGTCTGTATATAGGATTATAAAGGATTGAGAGGTGGATAAAATATACAGGTTGGTAATAAACTATGTTTACAATTAGGGAATGAAGGGTAGATGCTTGCCCAATGCTGGAAAGTGGATAAATACATCCCCAGACGTGCGCAGAAAATCTTGCGCCGTAAATTGCACAATATTTACATTACAGGAACTGTAGCGTTATGGTCAAAGACAAGAATATAAACCATAACGCTACAGATCTGCAGCTAGCATAGCTCTGATCCTTATACGAAATTGGCTTCATTCATTCGCACTATTTTTCCTTTTATTTCTTACAAGTTTATTGTTATTTCGGATCTCCAAAATTTCGGCTTGAGCATCACTGAAGAGACATTATTTGTCGAAATACGCATCTTGTGCATCAAAATTGTTACCAACCGTATCAGTTATATATATATAAAAATTGCACGCCCCCTCTAACCAGAATTCTTGGATCCGCCCATGGTTCATGTGGCGCATGAATCCATGTGATTGAACAACATGATTTGCATGATTATTAATCTGTGCAACGAGTTCATACCGTTTTTCCGCACCCCCAATATGAACCCGGAAATAGTACTATTGTGTGATGAAATAGATCATTTCAGCCCCCCCCCCCCCCCCCCAACCAAAGAACGTAAACCTCAGTCCTTCAGCATTTCTTTCTCCAGTGTCTCCCACAAATGTACAAGTGAAGGGTGAAAGGTTAAATAGATTTATTGTGCGATTCACGGTCACTATAATTCAAAATAGTATTCAATACTATCAATATATATAACAAAGCCAGAGAGTGGGCTATTTGAAAAAATGAACTTCACATCTTTTAACCTTATCAGTTCTCAGGTCTGTTTTTGGTATCGTCAGACTTATTAAAATGATTCACCACTAGGATGATATGGTTGATGACCAATCGGATGTTGTGGAGACTTGCACAGCGTTTCTTGTCTTAAAAATGAAATAGAAGCGATTTTTTTTTCAAATGAAAGATAGGAGAGAGAGAAAAAGAAAGTGAAACACACACACACACACACACAGAGAGAGAGAGAGAGAGAGAGAGAGAGAGAGAGAGAGAGAGACAGACAGACAGACAGACAGACAGACAGACAGAGAGAGAGTTTACACTCAGGAACTTGTACATACTTTGATAAAATGGTGTTTTATTTCTGGCATAGACAAAAACTTTTAGCAAACAAAAAACAAAATATCCTTGAGGATCCGGGTTATAATATGTCACCAGTGCCCCCTGCTTGTCATACGAGGCGACTAAATTTCTGGGCACAATCTTTCGGACGAGACCGCAAAATCCGAGGGTGTTCATAAAAAGCGCAACGGAAAACGGAACGGAAGACGGAAAATATTGTATGCAATAATGTTATGAGGAGGTCAGCATTTTGTAAAATCAAAAGGCTTATATTGAACAAGGGAAGCAGAAATTACAAAGAGAACGGGGAGTAATCCACATAATTCACCATCTCATACTAATGCATATGTATTTTAAAACCATTCATCTACCATGAAAAGTATTAAGGAAGCGCCTTTGGATACCATCGTTTTCCCCGGATTTGTCACCTCCCCCCCCCCCCCCGATTGTGACTATATTGTTGTTTCCCAATTAAAGAAATAAAATAAAATAAAATATTGAAAAAAAAAACTTGAATTATAGTTTAACTTCTTTCAAATTTAATACCCAATGAATAAAAAGCCCCCCCCCCCCCCCCCTCCAAACAAGATTGTAAAAGATAACATATTTTTTCTACAATTTTGCCCAAACATAGCCTTTTTAAATCGGCCTTGTTTTTATTCGAACTAGATATATTGAAGATAATTGAATTTGAATTTAGGTGTGGCAACATAAAGATCCCTGCTCAAAGGTCGTAAGCGCCTAACATAGGCCTAAATTTTGCAGTCATTCACTAGCAAATGGCGATGTCTCCATGTGCGTGAAACATCCTCAAGCGGGACGTTAAACAGCATACACTCAACCAATCAATCAAAGAACACTGGTATAACGCGTTCCGTCTGTCCAAACATTATAAGTAAAACGCTATATGAACCGCAAGCCCCGGGATTTCATAACTTAGTACATTTGATCACCGTGATGAGAGGAGATGTCGATTGTTGTTTACGGTCTGCTGTCAAAGGCCAAGGTCGTTGTATTTATTAACAGGGAATTTGACAGACAGAATATTGACAGAATTATTGGGGCTAGCACTGGTGGATTCAGAGGGGGCGCAGCCCCCCCCCCCCCCCCCCCCCTAAAAATTTCAAATTTAAGGTAAATCGCGGTATCTTGTTTCGGAAAATGTACTAAACGATAAAAGAAGGAAAAATTTCTTCCACTCCCGTAGAAATAAATGACAACATTCTTTGATTTCTTGAATTACTTTATTGGGAGAACCTAAATTTCTTCCAACAAATCCTTAAAATTTGGGTCATTTTATTAATTTCACCTTATTAAAATGATAGAAAATAATATAAATGACTTAATAGGAAAATATTTCAAGCCCCATAAAATCTGTAAAATCCAGGAGCTTCCGGGGGCTTTGCCCCCTGGACCCCCACCAGGGCTTCGCCTTGCACCCACTGCCTCATAAAGTGGTGCCCCCCCGTAACCACAATTCCTTAATCCGCCCCTGGCTAGGACCGTCAAACTCGGTACACATATTCCCCATGTCACGCGGAGGACGACTTTTGTTCGTCAATATCAGCGGTTGAAGTCGTAGTATCACTTCGTAGGAAAACCTTGTAGGTCGGATACAGACCGAACCGTTGAGGCTAAGGCCGTCAAACATGATACATATGCCTTGCGGAAAATGGCCGGTGTTTCTAAAGGTCAAGGTTGTAGCATCATTTAATAGAAAAACCTTGCTTTCATTACGGATATAGATATTGCTATGAAATTTAGTCACAAGCCTCCTCGCGGAGGAATACAAGTTCAACTTGTATTTCAGATGGATTGTTGCACCATGACCTAATTTAGGGGTAAAAGTGGGCCAAACAGTTTTCTTGATTTACTTAGCAATGGATACAGGTATGGCCCTGAAATTTTGCCACAACCCCCTCTCAGATAAATGCATAATCAGTTAACATGTCAGATAGATTGGTGCATCATGGCTTACTTTAAGAACTCTCTATTTGGAGTGTGTATGATATCAATTCAGAGTGCATAATATGCTTACGAGTTCAACGAGAGTGTATTGTGTCGTTTGCGGTACTCGTGTTCTTTAATCTTAGATATATTAAAAGTAAATTACTCTTCACTGTTTTGTAATATTGATATTAATATTCGACAGATATTTCCACACATTGAACACATGGGAAATCAAGCTGGCATTGCTGAGAAGGCAGTGCACTGCTCTTTTGTCGCACATTTTCATGATTAAAGTTTTTGATTTTATCAAAATATATCAGCATGCAATCTGTTTCGAAAAAAATCGAGCAAATTATACCAGAGAAACGTTTGATTCGTTTAAGGCAGTGTTTAGTGGGGGTTCATACATATTTTGACTTGCACCGGTCTAGCTACGCTACTTCACATTAAAACCTATTATATGGTGAAAATTGAAATAAAAAATTCATAACAGCTTTTTGAGTTTATGTGTTCATGAAAAAAACTACATGTGCACTACAATCTAACCTGAGATACTGACTATGGCAAATGTTGATTGAATTAATATGCTACTGAAATTAGTACATCTGTGTTTTTATAGTAAATATACTTCGTGTACATGTGGGAAGGTGGTGGTAGTATTATTTTTTTTCTTATTTATTTTCTATAATCTCTTCAGCTTTTTTTATATTTTGCATCTGTTCACATGCTTCATCACTGGGGGAAGGGGGGGGGGGTCCGATTTAGAATAGGTCCTCAGTACCCATTGCCTTTTCATCAGAGGCGACTAAATGGGGCGGTCCTTCAAATGAGACCGCAAAAACTGAAGTCTCGTGTCACAGCAAGTGTGGCACGATAAAGATCCCTCTCTGGTCAATGGCCATAAGCGCCGAGCATAGGCCGAAATTTTGCAGCAGTGGTGACGTCTCAATATGAGTGAAATATTCTTGAGAAGGACGTTAAACAATATTCAATCAATCGATCAATGGAATACGTCTAGTTGAGTTTCAAATTAAAAACAGATGCACTATTACATGTAACATATAACGTGTTTACTCGGTTCTTGATTTTGTATTCTTTGTAGGACTAATTGGATTGATCGCTGTTCATCATCTTCACCTGTGCACGTTCTTCACGAGTTCCTTTGATACCGTTGGTCATTATCATGACAGAAAGAGGAAAATCACAGTTTTGAATGTCCATGTCTGTGGTACAGTAAAGCTCCACAATTATGTACTTTGCGGCAAACAACGATGAAAACCAAATACTCATTCAATTCATAGTATTTGTAATTATAAAAAAACCATTTACCTTTCACAGCAAACATTTCTCCTTCCATTATAAAGATGTCGTTGTGGTCGTGTTGTCCAATGGTGGAAATGGCACACTGAGGTCTCAGTTCGTACACAGTCTCGGGCCCGTATATATTCTCCTCCTCTCTGGTCATCCTGGTCCAACTCACTACTCCAAGTTTCTTTATATCTCCTTTATCTATGTCACGACGTAGATCTCTGTACATACGTTTTCTTGCTTTCTCTGATTGGAGTTTGTCCGTTGGTATGTTTACTAAAATGATGTATATATGCGGTATTTTATGGAAATTCTAATCATAAATTGTAGTATATTGGAATAATGAGATTAATACAGCACCATAAAACCAAAGGGTTTAAAATCAATTAATTAAAATCACCGTTACACAATTCCTTCATTTTTAAATGTTTGATTGTCGATGCAAATATAACAGACATCACTCTATCAGGAGCGTGTGACAATCAGTATGTGTATACTCCATACAGAGTGTAACAGTGGGAGTCCTGTATCTGTACTATAACATGTTAATTATGCTGAATTTGCTCCATGCAAAATATAAAATTACATGTAAAACCAATGATTCGAGTATGTCAAATATGAATTTCGGATATGAGTAGTTGTATGGTTTGTGTGAAGTAAACTGTAAAATCAATGATGAACTTGACAGGTACAATGTCAGTGGCGTAGCCTGAGTTAATTGATGTGTACGCCTGTTTCACAACTTGCCGGAACAATAATAGAGAAAAACATGCCGTAACGACAACGGTTTAGACCCGGAAAGGTGTAACACTAACAAGATATCCAAGATATCAGTACCAATAGGGAGACTAATGTACCGCAGATACTGCAGATACTTATTTGTCACCTATGTTTGTAGCATTATTAGGTGTGTTTTTTTTTGTTTTTTGTTTTTTTTTTATGTGTACGCCCGGGCGTTTTGACGTAAACGTAGCTACGCACCTGAATGTGTAGCATATAAGACACTAAGACACGGTATGTACACTTTCAGTATTGACAAAATTTGTTTTTCACACCATGCCAATTATCGCGTTTTAGAAAAACAATATTTTAAGTAATACGTTTTACATGAAAATCAATTTGTATCTATGGAAGTATTTGCAGCATGGGTAGGTGAGTGTCTGGGAGATCTTGAAGTCCCCTTCATTCCCCCTCTCAAATTGTCAATTTCCAGCATAATATACCACATTGATCCCTCTAGATCTCCAAAAAGTTCCATGTATGCAATTGTAATACAGTCTTATTGAAACTGGAAATATTTATAAATGTATCATTCAAGCAAAAAAATAACCACTATGAAAACTACTACGACACCCACAAGTGTTCCGTTCCCCTCTATCGTTTCGGGGTGTTGCTAAAACGCAGAACGGAAAACGAAGCGGAATCTAAAGCCTTGTTCACAAGGATTCGCATTAAATTTTACTTCGCATTAAATTCAATGCGAAGTAAAATAATGCACATTGAATTAATTCGATTTACATCGCGTTCATACGGCGGTAAAACGAAGTGAACTAATGCACATTAAATTTGTATGTATTTTTGAATTAACGGGCGCGCGAAATAGTTTTTTTTTTTTTTTAAAGAATTACTATATCATTGAAGAATTCTTTCTATGGACATTTTAATGACTATTGTGTATATATACATAATTTACTAAACTTACCACTGGTTAAATTTATTATCCACGGATCTACACACAAAGAGCTTATCGATTTTGTTTTTATAAATTCCCAAGAAATTACTCAATGTCCCCTGACGGCCAGCATTCTTGAATAAATTACAGATAAGTATTATCAGCCTTCTATACCGTCGCATGCCATACAATTTTAAAAATCAGTGTCATATTTTTCAAAATATGAAGGGGAAAAAAGAAGAAGAAATCAAATAGTCATTATTTAATGACATACTGTCTGTATATGTTTTAGCTCACCTGAGCTGAAAGCTCAAGTGAGCTTTTCTGATCACCCGTTGTTCGTCGTCTGTCCGACGGCCGTCTGTCTGTCTGTCTATCTGTCTGTCTGTCTGTCTGTCCACCTGTCTCTAATCTTTTCATACTTCCTAACCCTTCTTCAAAACCAAATGGACCAATTTCAACCAAACTTAGTAAAATCATCCTTGAGTAAAGGGAATGGAATTCAAGTTTGTTCAAATGAAGGGTCATACCCCCTTCAAAGGGGAGATAATAACAAAAATACAAAAGTAGAGAGGGCCATTTAAATATATTCTTCTCAAGAACCAATGGGCCAGGAAAAAATGAACTTTACATGAAAGCATTTTGACATAGTGGAGATTCAAGTTTGAAAAAATATTGGCCCCCAGGGGTAGAGTGGGGTCAAAATAGGGGATCAAAGTTTTACATGCGAATATATAGGGGTAATGTTTAAAAGTCTTCTTCCCAAGAACAACTAGGTCATAAGGTATTTAGAAGAACGCTTCCTGATGAAGTGCATATTCAAGTTTGTAAAAATTATGCCCCGGGGGTAGGGTGGGGCCACAATATGGGATCAAAGTTGTAAATACAAATATATAAGGAACATCTTGTTTAAATATATTCTTCTCAAGAACCACTGGTCAGAGAACTGTACATTTATACGAAAGCTTTCTGACAGAGTGCAAATTCAAGTTTGTAAAAATCATGGCCCCCAGTGGTAAGTATGAATCAAAATTTTACATACGAATGTATAGGAACACTATTTAAATATGGGCTAAGGTGAGCGATATGGCCCATGAGCCTCTTTTTTAATGATTGCTATCATCTTAATTAGTTTTTAGCTCAAAAATAACATAACTATCTATAGGTAACTACGGGTATGATACATGTGACCTAAATTTGCCATTACGCATGGGTCTACATCTAATCCGCATTTGCTTCGTTAATAAGAGTTTTACAGAGGTGTTAATGGGCAGCGACACCTATGGGAAGAACAGACAAGGTTTATATCTCCCCACTTCTTGACCAAACGTCTTTAACACACATACATTTACTTACCCATATGATACAGAGTATGTGTTTACTTACAATAGTGTGATATGTATAAAACAACGATAATCTCATGTGGTCAATAAGCTTTAACTTCAAAATAGCTTGTGCTTGATGACTTTGTGACAGCAGTATTCCCATCCTAAATTTGAGATAACTTTTGGCAGTTTTAATCTAAATACTAGTATTTCACTATTTGGGTTAATAATGAGATGGATTCTTTGTTGGCCCTTTACCTATTCCATATTTTATGAAATAGATATGTTGTTAAGATCATAAACTTCACCTTAGGCCAACCTTTTTTAAATTTCTGTTTTACGGGAACGCCGAAATTTAGGCAAGATTGAAATAAAAATAAAAGTACCCATTCATATTTTTTTTAAATTTCTGCAGACTGTTCCTTGTTGAGCAAGAAAAAATAAATAAAACGCCTCTCTAGTTCCCGTGCCCGCCACTCCCTCTCTAGTTCCCGTGCCCGCCACACATTGATCACTCCTTTGGAGTCAATCGTAACTACTCGGCTATTTCCGTAACTGGAAAAAGACGAGCACGTGATCTGATTGGTTTGGAGAGATCAATAAGTGGTGGGGAAGGGAGCCAGACTAATAGGAGTATTTATAAAAGGAGACATGTCATTGGCTGATTCCACATTCATCATCCAATTAAAGACATTGAAACGTATGACGATACTCAGCTGGAAAATGAAACCGTCGCGCCAAGATATCAGCCCCCATGACATGAGGCATTTTGATCGTGAGTTAATATTACTGTTGACCATAATGGTAAAACTTCAAAGTCATAGATCTAGAAAGTCAATCTCACTTTCTCTGTCAATGATGTCATTAACGAGATAGGCGGCAGGCGCGGATCCAGAATTTTTTTCCAGGGGGGGGGGGGTCGAACCTTTTCACAAAATCAAACTCGTGATATAATGTTCAACCCTTTATAATATAATAACAGTCAACTCAGATTTCTTATAAATCGCTATATTGTAATTTTTTTTATCTTTGCAAATTTCAGGGGGGGGGGGGGGGGGGGGGGGAGTCCGGACCCCCCCCCCCCCCCGACCCCGACCCCCTTCTAGATCCGCGCATGGGCGGTTATGTGGCTTTTATGAAATGTTATGGTGAGGGTGACATTAGAGTGGACATCAGTGTTACGTAATCTCTGCTGAAATTCAGCTCAGATGGATATTTGGACTGATGGCCATCCAACCGAGCCGAATCTCAACCGAGATTACACTGTTATGTTCCAGGTTTGCAAGACTTTGGGTACGTATTATCACTGTAATATTTCATTATCACTACAGATTTTTCAGTTTGTTTCTAAATAAAATTACACGTAAAAGACAGATAAAAGTTAAGAATTAAACAAAACCTATGACAGAGGAAATTTCAATGAAATTGCTCCACAATAAAAATGATCTATATATCGATTGAATTATGACAGATAACCTATCATTTATTAACAGCTGTAGGACCGTGACAGTGCTGCATGATCCGGATGCTTGAAATAGAACTGACTAGAAAATAAATTTTAAAAAAATTATGTTTTATATTTATTTTTGGACCGACTGCTTGAATTTATAATTTATATTTTTATTTCAACCCCCACCCGGCCCAATTTTTCAACCAAAAAAAAAAAAAAATCCCGTAAAACAAATGATAAAAAAGTTGGCCTTAGTTTTGAGTGGTTCTGTTTCAATCGGTTTTTGCCCGTTTTATATTTTCGCTTTCAACACTAATCCACAGGATACCGCTACATGTGCCAACTTTCACATTACATAGATTGATTCCAACACGAGGCAAACCTTTTATACACACCGGACTTGTTGGCTTTTTAAATCCAATGTGATACAGAAATGTATATTATACGAGGTGTAGAACTAAAATTGAACTCAAGACCAATGATCTTAAAACTATATATTTTGATGAAAAGAATGTTCGATTTGAAAAGCTGTGTATGATGAAACGTGTTGAAAAAAATAATTATCTTTTCCAATGTTGTTTTTGAGTGAGACTCATAAAATCATTTTCAAGGTGTCAGGTGGATTAAAGGGGTAAAGCATGAGTTAAATCTTTTTCAGTATGTTTTTTTTTTTATTCATTTCATTTCATTTATTCGCTCAAACCATTCACAATGGTAATTGAAGTACATACCTTTGATTTTGTAATTATACAAACATTTCTCGACGCCAAAGTTTAGCTTAATTTTTTTTTTTTTTATAGATTTGACCCTTTGACGAATCATTCATATAATTTGTCCAATACTGTATATACTGGTCTTTTAGTTTTTGTTTATTTACAGCAGTAATCCTTTTGACATTAAACATTACAGAGCACTGTTCTATCCAAATATTAGTAAAAACACACGAATCTAAAACAATTCTTATAACAATAACCCACGAGTTCACATTCTTATTATTGTGCATGTACTGATTAAATGAATATCTAAATTTTTATATACAATAAACGCAGTTTCATTTTCTTGGCCTTGAAACAGTTTGCCCAATACGAGATCACCCTTGAATATATAGTGACAGACAGAGGAAAACGACCAGATTCACCATAAACCATAAAACATAGTTATCCTAAGGGGGGGGGGGGGGGGGTGTCAAAAAAGGAGGTAGTATCTACAGGCGCTATAATGTTTACTTCCCTTGATCATAATAAGACTTTTGATTTTATTTGTGCTGATCTTTTCATACAATTATTGCATACAGTATTTTCCGTTTAGCAACACCCATCGTTCTGTGCAAAAAATTCCGTTTTTGTCCAAACTCTTTCTTGCAAGGTCGACTAACGCCCATAGAAACGCACAGACCATTCAAGCCACTCTAATAGAAACTTACCCACCGCCCAAAACGTGTAAGTTATTTAAAAATTGAACAGCACTTTTAAACTGTTGGTGGTCAATATGAATGGATCTAGATTTGGGACAAATTCTTTGAATCGCTCTAGCTGTTCAATTCTTATATTTATATTCATTTACTAAATTAATTTATCATATGTTCTAGAACACGTGTTCTATGTTATGACTTAAATTGAAGCCACTACCATTGGTTACTATTTTTATCATTCAACCTGTAAAATAGGTATTCAAGCAAAGCACGATCTTCCTCATTCGAAGGTTTTTCTTTGTTGCATTTACACCCCCTTCCCACCCACAGTTTGCACAAAGTTACGATATTGTTTTAGGTATGAAAGTATCATGTGCTTCTACTAATATGCATTTTTTGATTATTACAGATGAAGTTGAAATGAAAACTGTAAAAATATTTGTACGTTTAATAAATGCGAGCATATAAGCGCTTCTTTCTCTTAATATCTGTGTTGCTATATTGTAAATAATTTATGTTCGTTTGAGTGGAACGAATTAGAACATAAATCACCGTTTGTTTACATTGCTTTTATAAGTCATGAAATATTCCTCGAGGAGGGGTGGGGGGCTTATTGGAACAGCGTCCCGGATTGTGAACTTGCACGTCAAAATATAGTGCTCATAAAAAGAACGAAATGCATTGTTAATTCGACCAATTTAATGAATAAGTTATTTCTAAGGAATTTAAGAAATATGATTTTTAAAATAAAACTTCACAATAAAAGTAACTTTAATATGTTATCCTGAATTCAAGTGTCTCCTGGGTACTGTAGATCTGAATATCGGGAAGTGCGAAGGATTTAAAACTGATGAATAAATGTGAGCAATTTAATGCAAATGATATGATGCAAAACAAAGATTTTGTCCTCGTTTTCTGGGGTTCTTCCTTGTTCTGTTTTTGTTTTGTTTTTGTTTTTGTTTTTGTTTTGCACATAACGAATTCCTCATTCGACACTACTTCGGCAGATTTTGATACTCTCCGGTACCCTACATCTAGCCTCGGATGTATGACGGTAAGTGGTATGTAGCTACGTCTAACATTTACGATGCGGTCGTCTATTTCCTCCCTCGGAAAAAAAAACCACATCCTTTTTCAAGAAGTAGTGATCAGAAAAACTTTTTTAAAAAGTAATTCCACCCTCCTGTGATGTCATCAGATTTTGCAAAATCAATGATTTATTTAAATTTATGCATCATAGGAACATAAATTTTGTTGGACTATTTTCCGATACTTCTTGTAAAAAATCTTGTTAAAAATAAACTATTTCAAAAGTCTAAGTTATAGATGAATAATCAATGATATGTTTCAAAATATTGAATCCAAGGGCAATAACTCTGTTTCTATTGATTTCTTTATCAAGTCTATTATGCGATAGATTTCCTATATTTTTTACATACATTTTGTATATTTTTGTGAAGATATAGTTTCATGAAATTGTTATGAATGCTACTATATCGTCATAACCAGTTTTTAATGAAATTTTGATAACGCTGTTTAAGGAAAATAGTAATTTTCTGACGGTGATATATGATTCTGTTTATGTACGTCTCTCATCTTAAAAAGTATGATGACCTATGTATTTTATTTGATAATTTGTTAGTTTTAACTCTAATGAATAGAAATAAATACACTTTTCAAACTTGTATCAGATAAAACTGTGAGTGTGGAGTCACCTTAAATGAATTTATCGAGTCTTCTATTTCGAGGGGAAAAAACCCACAATTCTCAAAGAGCAATAGTTACAAACATTGAGAGTGTTAAAAAATATAATAGACCGGTAAAAACCGACCCATTCTATGATACTATGTGAAGACCCATAACATCTTACAACACGACTTTAAAATAGGCAATTCATTTAACACGGGGAATATAAATCATTTGTGGTACTTTCCAAACTATTTATTTCTTTTATCTACGGGGTTGTCAATGAAGTATAACACACTGACAGCGACATTTTTCCGGAAGCATTATGGGTAGTCCCCATCATCTTTCAGCTGATGAAGATTGTATAATCATTGGAGCGAGCTCGTTGCGTCACTTCGCTACGCAAGCTTCGCTCGCTATAATTTTGGAGAAGTCGCATGCGTTTCTGCGCGATTTATGTCTGTTATTGCGGTAGTGTTGTAATAAAGAATGACGTCTTTTGTGTATCTGTACGGAAGCCGATAGGTGCCAGGGTATAGAATTAGTATTTGTTTAACTGACGGCCGCCACTTAATTTATGTGGCGGCCGCCACTTAATTTAACTGGCGGTCGCCACTTATTATCTGGCGGCCGCCAGTTAATTATATGGCGGCCGCCACTCAATTTAAATCATTTATATGACTGTCACCAGTTATTCAACTCCTCTCTCTTTCTCTATCTCTCTCTCAAAATGAAAGGGGTGCAATCCCTCCCAATGCTTAGTAATATGTATGTGACATTTATATATACACAATTAAGAGCATTAAATCATTGTTTTTCGATTGTACTATTAAACACGTAGAACCACGGGGCAGACCCTCCATTTTTTTTGACAACGTTCAATTTCTGTTATTTTCACGTGCAAACTAAATTATTTTCGCATGTGAAATAAGATTAATTGGTGGATTTTTCCCTCATCCCACTCTTTTGGTGGTAGTGATGAATGGTAAAAATGGATTAATGAATTAACTGATCAATTGAAGAATAAACGGAGTCCCCTCCCTCCAATTTAGGAGTACGAAGTTTGGACAAAAGATACATTTTAGGTTTCCTTTCTGCTTGTCAACAATTGTAGAAGTCAATTTCTCCTTTGACTGTCCCTATACACCTTGAAAAACGATGCTGCGTGTTTGCGTACTATTCTAAATATTTCCAAAATAATTACTCAGCGATACGAATTACATTGTTTTTGCAATTGGCAGCCGCCATATATGAATTAAGTGGCGGCCGCCAGATAAAATAACTGGCGCCCGCTACTTAATTTATTTGGCGGCCGCCATATAATAAGTGGCGGCCGCCAGTTAAATTAAGTGGCGGCCGCCACATAAATTAAGTGGCGACCGCCAGTTAAATAAATATTAATTCTATACCTTGGCACCTATCGGC